>NW_026705719.1:0-300000 GCF_029867415.1 Vicia villosa | reverse complement strand
CAATGGTTTCTGTACCACAGCGAGCCAAGGTATACCAATGAATATCATTATTAGTAAGAGACATAAGTCTTCGAGGCCAACGCAAGCCTTCTCGGTTTTCTGTGAAAATAGGAGACTTAGGTAAGTGTGGAACAATTCATTTGAACAATAGAGGTGCACAACATATAATGGATAGAGAAATACATGTCACCAAGCAAAGTCGGAACAGGATTTCCAATCAAAAATATTTTTATGGCGTTGATATCAACAAATTCGTTGACGTTGGGAAACAAAACCAACCCATAGATGAGCAAGGCTAGTATAGCTTAAAAAGCTATCATGCTACCAGTTTCGATGAAATCAAAGGCTTTCTTCATTAGGAACTGTGAAGTCAAACCCGGGAGGTTTCCTTTGGTAGTCCAATTACTCTCTATTTCAGATTTCTTCAAGTGGATACTTGCTGCAATGACTCGTGATTTAGGAATGGCTTCCAAACCATTGAAGGGTATTTTGTCAGACACACGAATACCCAAAAGATTGGCATATTCTTCCAAGGTTGGTACCAACTGGTAGTCTTGAAAGGTGAAACACCGGTAGACGGGATCATAGAATTGAACCAGAGTTTTGAGAAGTCCTTCATCAACACGAGTGTTCAAGATAGGCAAAAGCTTTCCATGGCTTTTCCTAAAATCAGAAGGATCTTGTACAAAAGATGCCAACTCTCTCAGTCTTTCCAAATTAGGCGCTTTGAAACCGTACTTCTTGGTATGCCTTTTTACCCACTCCATAACTTAATCCTAAAATGTTTGCAAAGAAAATTCTCTAATTTTTTTTGGAAAAATCATGTTTTTTTTATGGAAAAAGATGGTTTTTTTTTTAATGTATGAATGCATGGATGCATGAATGCCACATATTCAAACATGGTGAAGCAAACATGATGATGCAAACATGGCAACGCAAACATGGTACTACAAACATGGTAATACAAACATGGTAATTCAAACATGGTACACATAGGTTCAAAGGTCCAGCGTCACGAGCATGAGGTCAGAGAACCAAACATGGGATAGTACTAGGGGTTAATCACCTGCACAACATTTTCTACTGATACGTCAGAGTCTACACTCTTTTTTCGGACATTACCGGCTTGCACAACTAAACTTTTGAGCTACAAATATTCTCAAGAAAAACTCGTCTGAGTGTGGCTCTCCGCATGACAACTAATCAAGTCTTCACCTGAATAGTTTCTGCGCCACAACCTAATAAGGCCAGGATGGGTTATGGGTTCTACAGCCAACTCAGCTTCTACAGTTCAGTGAAAGCAATAATGTCTTCGCAACTGAACTTGCTAAACATATACTACAAACAAGGAACCTCAACTGAGCGGAAGGATTCTCATGCCAGCTTTTTAAGGACTAACTCCTTGTATGCCATACATGACTATACCCTCCACCTAATTCTTATGTGTACTTAATCCGGGTTAGGATTCTTATGTGTACATAATGTATCACTTGTAACAGAACCACAGATGTAACCACACATGTAACAAAAATTGAAATGAAAAACAAAAACAAATAGAATTAACCCTTTCTTTGGAAACAATAAAAAGATGGTCCCCAGTGAAGTCGCCATTTTTCTGTCGCGTGAAAAAAAATCAATCGGGAATGAGACACCTGATGCCTTCTTTGGGCTCGGGCTTAAGAAAATGATTTTTGTTTTTTCGACCAAACTTTTTATTGTTTCCAGAGTAGGAAAAGGAAAAAAGCTGCAATAACCTTAAAAATGGGGGAGAGATCTTGGGTAAGAGGGTTGGTTATACGAAGGGAAGGTATTAGCACCCAACGTATCTATAGTACTCTATAGGTTTCTTTGTTTTGTCCATTTCATTCTATGCTATTAGGGTTCTGTTGTGAGATAGGTGGGACCTAAGGTGTTTGTTTGATTATGCTCGCAAAGATCATCGCGATCCTCTGCATACATATCCCTTAGAGGGAATTAGAGCATCTGTAGCTCGGGTCTACGGGTGCTAAGGTTTGAGTGGTTTGAGAGAGAAGTTTTGCTCGCCAAGGAATAAGACCTTGTGCCTACGTATTCTCAAAGGGATGTTGAGAAAGTCAGAGCAATCGTAGTTCCCACTCATGCTAGTGGAAGCAAAGGATAAGAGACAAATGTCATCTAAATGCTCGATGTATCTAATCTATATCATCACATACATCTGTTTGTTTTTGTTTGAAAATCTTTTCATTATAAGCCCTGGGCCATGCCACTTATGGTGCTTAGAATGATAAAGATGCTTTTTAGCCAGCCTTGTGGCAAAAACTTTCAATGAAGTCAGCCTTGTGACAAAAAGTTTTGATTAATCATCCAGCCTTGTGGCAAAAGATTCAATGAAGTCAGCCTTGTGACAAAAACTTTGATTAATCAGCCAGTATGATGGCAAAAAGTTTTATTGATTAGCCAGCCTTGTGGCAAAAAAGTTAAGTTGATTGATTGATTGATTGTTTGTGATGATATAGAAGAGATACTCCTATCATAGAGATGATAAATGTCTAATCTCCTAGGGTATTTGATTTGGATATTGAGGGTGCTTATAAGAAGCCCGTGGGTCCTTGTACGAAGCCCAAGAGGAGGCTATCCGAGAGTCCTTGCATTGTAAGCCCAAGAGGAGGCTATGGGAGGGACTATCGAGGGTCCTTGCATTGTAAGCCCAAGAGGAGGCTATGGGAGGGACGGTCGTTTGTACAAAGCCCAAGAGGAGGCATGGTATAGTTGGTTTGAGCTCTTAGAGCGATTTCACCGGGAAACCATACTCTATGTCCTAACCTAAACTAAAGGAGATTCTTTGCACGAAGCCCAATAGGAGGCTATGGGGAACCTAGTGTTGTACTAAGTTGAACAAGCATATATAATATGAACAAGCACATGAACAAGTATGAACAAACATGAACAAACATGAACAAGTATGAAGAAGTACATATATATGACAAAGTGTGTGTGTACAATGGAGTTTATGAAGGAAATATACCTGTAAGGATGATCAGTTTACCAAACAAGGTTATGTACACAGGGCTCGGGACTTATACTCGGGGAGAGGCCCAATGAGTTATCCATGGCTATGTAAACAAATATTTACAAAGGGGCTTGGGACTTATACCTACATGGAGGCCCATATTGATTTTTTTGGGAAGATTTAAAGAAAACCTTCATTTTTGATTTGTTGTTCGAAGTTAAAAAACAAATTGATCGAGGTATGTACAAAAAAGTGTATGTACAATGAAATAGCTAATTTCATGTACGGGAATGGGACTTATACCTATGTGGAGGCCCATGTTTTATTTTATAAAACATGGTTGATTGTTTTGTTGAAAACAGTTTGAAAGGTTTTGTTTTTTGAAAGAAGTTTTCAGTTTTTTTGAAAAAAACTGTACAAAGAAAAAGGAATGGGACTTATACCTATGTGGAGGCCCATGTTTTATTTTATAAAACATGGTTGTTTTGAAAAAGTTCGTCGTTTTGAAAACAATTTGAAAAAAGTTTTGTTGAAAACAGTTGATCGTTTTGTTGAAAAACAGTTTCAATTTTTTGACAAAAGTCAACTTAATTAAGATAAAAACAAATTTTATGCTTAATTAAGACCTAAAAGATTAGGGTTTGATTACAAAAATATTTACAAGTGATTAGGTTTGAAAAATCAAATAAAAACAATATTTAAAGTATTAAAAAAACACTTAAAAACATGTCATTTTAAACCTAATAAAAAACATATTAAATAAACATTTTTTTGTGATTTTTCTTGATATTCATAAAATATATGTGTTAAATAAAAAGTGTACAAAAAATGAAGCAAAAATGAATTGATTTGATTAGTTAATTAATTAGTTAAAATTGTAAAGAAATTGAAGAAAAATAGTGTTTAAAAAAAAGTTTTGGTCCCTAAGGGTGTTGAATCCACGACCTTATGCTTACCACTCAAAAACATAACCAACTGGACCACGCGCGTGGTCTGATTAACAAAGGCAATGAATTGATTATATTTCAAACTCAATATTTAAATTTCCTTCGCAAAAAATGGCACCAAGAACACCATCCCCATTTGAATTTTAAAATCTTCAAAACTGAACCAAATTGATCAAGTGAAGGGTCTATCTTACTCGTTTTTTCACAAGGAACATGATGGTACCATTTAATTTCATTTATTTTCACTCTAGGGCCATTGATTTTCTGATGAACACGAAGAACCCTAATTCTAAGATTGATCATGAAATCGTGTATGATTGATGAATTATGAAATTGATTGAGGGTTAATGATCAGTGATAGTGCAGAAACAAGATGGCAAAGCACTATTTCATTTATGATGCATGATTCATAGAGTTTGAAGTTCAAGTGCACTTACCTCAAAAACGGCCAAACTGAGAATTGAATTTTGATCTGGAGGTGTTACAGATGCTTTGTAACGATCTGGATAGCTTCAATGATGAATATGGAAGGTGTCTGGATGCTTGGAGTGAATTGAAAACACCTAGAGCAGTTGGTGGTACCCGATCTGCAGTAGGAGCAAGTGAGAATCGAGCTTGATGATTCTGATGTTTTAGGTTGATGATGAGTGTTTGGATAGTTCATATGTGATATATATGAGGTGTGGGAAGTGTTAACTTGGAGAGAAATGAGCTTGAATGAAAATTGGCATGATAAGGCTCATTATGTGCATATATGGAAGTGAGGTGGTGATTTTGAGATTTGAGGTGTTTTGGGGTGTATGAGTGGTTTAAACACATCCCATATGATGTTTATGAGTTGCTAGAACCATCACTTTGGCCATCACTTCAAGGGTTTGGATTTTGCCCTTCCTCACTCTTTGAAACTTAGAAACTTGGAACTTAAGAAAGAAGAGAGAAAACCAATGCTTGGAAAGGTTTTGGTGTGAGTTTGAAGGTGATTTGAACCTCTATTTATAGGCCAAGAGTTCTGAACTCAGACCTTTGCAAGTCGATCAAAGAGTGATGATTTGGCTTAAGAGATAAAATGGAATCTTTCACATTTAATGCAAAATGGTTAAAGTGACTTAACCATGGTTATTCTTCCAAGCTTCTTATCTCTTTCCTATCTGATCTCAAACCAGAAAATATCTCTCAATTATTGCATTGATGTGTCATTACTTGCATTATAGGCCATATAGTATTGAAACTTAGTGAAAAAGGCTTGAAATTTCATGCATAAGGTTCACTAATGTCAAAATTCAAAACCATAGCTATGCTCCATATTTTTTCATGCTCTTGGACATTTTGGAAAGCTCTTGTTATGTACTTCAAATCCCTAGTTGAAAGTTTCTTCAAGACCTTTAAGGAAATGGGTGAAAAAGATCCATGAACTTTGAAGAAAGTGAGATTTTAAGTGCATTTTTCAAAAGATACCAACTTTGAAGCTCCATATCTCTTAAATGGTTGATCTTATGGAAAAAATTATATGTGACAAAGTTGTTTATTGGATCAAAATATACAACTTTCATGTTGGAAGTTTTTTTCAGTTTGTAGGTGAAATTTTGAGAAATTCTCTTCCAAAGTTTGGAAAAAACCATTGATGATTTAAAACTTCATATATCATATATTGATGATTTAAAACTTCAAAAGTCATGGTTGACCAAAATTCCCAAAAGTCAATGGTGATCTTGTACAGTTGACTTTTTCAGACGAATCGCGTTTTTGGAGATTTCAAATGAACCAAGCTATCCTCACCAAATGAAGGGTATGAATGGATAATATTGAGGCATTAGAGGATATTGAACCATGGTTTGAGTTGTGGCACCATGTCTTGATTAAAAAGTCAGTTGTTGAGATGAATTAGGTCAAAAACCCTAATTGTCGACCAGATGAAATTGATGTCTGTGGGTCTTGAATTGAGATACAATTTCCATTGTATATTGTGATAGGGATTATTTGAAGATGACTGAAGCCTTTGATTGATGCCCTGGAGCTTTTTAGGGTTTCCCAAATGTGATCCCTGATTTTCAGTCCCTGATAGTTCAAAACCCTAATCTGAGGATTTGTTTGATCAATCTCTGTGTGAGGGATGTCTTGAACCAATAAATTAGGTCAAGATAATTCACTTGGGGTCTTGAAGTCATGTCCCAAGCCATTAGGTCAAATTCTGAGCAAAAGTCAGGAGTATGCTGTCTTCAGTCAAAACCCTAATTTGGTCGATTCAAGGCTTTTGAGCTTATTGAAGTGAATCTTTGAGGATCAAATGTTGATTATTGATGAAGATAGTTCTTTTGAGATGAAGGGAGAACAAAACCCTAATTGATTGTTGCTTGTACTGATGAGTGTTTCTTGATTAAACCCTGCTGAGCACAAGTAGCAAACACAAGCTATGCAGTTTGTTAGAGATGCAAATGATGCATATGCAGAATATATGAGGTGGTATCTTAGGTCAAAAATTGGGGTATGACAGTCATGCATAAGTTTGAAATTTGCAATTTTATGCAAGTGCTTACACTAATTGGTACCTCTAAACCTCAGAAACATTGCAAGGATAAGAGAGGATCGTTTGCATCATTACACAAATATTTGAAGAGAATATTCCAAAACCAAAACATGTGATTATGTAATGATGGCATTTTGAGAATTTATGGCCAATTGGTGAATCATCAAGGAATCTTTCCCTAAGCCAATTGGAAGCCATTCTGCATCAGAATTGTCCCCTATGATCAGAAGAGATCAATGGATAGGGAGCTAGCTCGAAAACACCATCATTGCATCTTGGAGATTCTTTGATTTCCTTCATGGCCAAGAAACCAAACTTACTTCACTATGCAAGCTTAATATCTACAATTCCTCTAAACATTTTGCCTATAAATACAAGTGCATACCTCAGTATTAATCACACCAAAGCAACTCAATTCCATGCTTTCTCCTTCTCTCTCTCATGCTTATGGTTTTTCAAAGTTCTTTGGCAAGAAGAATCGATTTTTTTCAAACCAGATCTCTTCTTTGAGAAGTAAGCATTCTAACATCTCAAAGAGGTTCATTAGAGGCGATCCAAGCACCTGGATCACTTCTGTAAGTGGAGGAACACCATAGCCACTTTCATTTTGAAGCTCGAGCAGTTGGAGGTCTGTAGCATAATTCAAAAGGTGTCAAGCAAATCTAAGCATCCAAACATGTTCCTTAGGATGCATTGAAGCTATTCAGATGGTCGCACCCTATCTGTAAGTGCAGAATCACTACTTTCCATTCTCACTTGGAGCTCAAATAGAAGGGTCGGGTAGAACAATACTGAAGCATTCAAGGTGCAATAAATATTCAGTTCGCATCACTGAGTTCCAAGGAAGCTTTTAGGATCATCCATACAAGCCCAGGTGCTCTCCATCATCCTCACGACCTACATTTTCAGAGGTATTTTTTCAAACCCCAACTCACTTATTCAAGTACTCTTTCTTATATATCTCGATACCAGTTTTTTCAGCATCATCAGAGGATTGAAAACCCTCTATCATCATTCATTTATTCATCTTGTTCATCATTTAATTTTAAAAATAGGGTTTATGTGTTCTTCGTGTTTTCTGAAAAATTAGATAGTTGTAGTTAATATAAATAAATACTAGTTGCATATCTGGATTCGTGAGGAAATTTAGAGCAAAATTCATGTTTACATCATCTGATTTGGTTGAGAAACGAGAGAGTTGGAATTTCAAAATCATGGAAGCTTGAGGTTGAAGATGACAATGGTGGTGGCGTGCAAAATTGAAATCCAGGGTTAGAGTTTATTTTATTTTGAGTGGAAATTGTTTTATAAACGACTACATCGTTATAGCCCAGTGGTAAAGAGAGTTTGTGAGAAGCGTGTGCCCAAGGTCTAGGGTTCGAATCCCCCTCGCACCAGACCTTTTGATTTTATTTCTTTTTTTTTGTTCTATGCACTTGAGTAACATATGTATTGCAATGGAGTCACTCCTTTGACACCAAGCGCGCGTTGGCCCAGTGGTGTTGTTTTAAGTAGTTGATTGCAAGGGCGTGGGTTCAAACCATGGTGAGACCAAAACATTTTTTTTTATCATTATTTTCTTTAATTTTCTTCACAATTTCAACCACTTAACTCACCTATCAAATTAAATCATTTTCATTTCATTTTTCACACACTTTTCATTTAATATATCTATTTTATGAATAACCCGAAAAATCACAAAACCTTGTGTCATTTCAAATCTTTCAACTGTTTCTCATAATCAGTAAATAATTTTCTTTGGGCCTCTAATAGAGTGTAAGTCCCAACACCTTCTTTCTTTACATAGTTTGTTTTCAAAACTGTATTTACAAAATCTCCTTTCTGTTTTCAAAACATTCTTCTGGTATTTGAAGGGAATTATTCCCGGTGAAACTCTTCAGATACCTATGTGACATATGTCCATCTTCACTTCTTCTGTTTTCAAAAACCTTTAATTGTTTATCATAAATATTCAACTGTTATCAATAAAACAACAAAATTACTGGTGAGGCTTTGTACATATATCTTCAAAGGCCTCCACTCCATCCAGGTCATGCTTTACAAGCTTTCAATTTACAGTCTTCATTTAAATTACTGTCAAAATATAAACTGTTTATATATTGTTTAGAACTACGTCTGAGTGAAACCTTAGGACAGTTAAACTGTATATATATATATATATATATATATATATATTATAGGACTATGGCCTAGGATTGAAAATGTCTTCCCGGTGAAGGCTCTTTCCTAATTAGAGATCTGTAGTTCAAACCCTCAAGATGAATTATTCCCGGTGAAACATCTTGAAAAAGCCTTAGAACCCAAAACTAGGATACATCCACCCAAGAGGAATTATTCCCGGTGAAACCTCTTACCCTTTTGCTTAAAGCCAAAATAAGTTCAAAACCACATAGCTTTCTCTTGTGCTATAACAAGGACCCTCGATGATCCTCGATTAGCCTCCTCTTGGGCTTTGTACAAGAACCCACAGGCTTCTTAAAAGCTTTTCCAGCTTCCTCTTGAGCTTGTATACAAGGACCCATCAGGTTTCTTATAAACATAGGAACAGGTCTTTAGTTACCTTTTAGCCTATCCTGGTGAGTCTCTTCCTTTCTTCAAACCAGACTTTAAACAAGCTAAGATTGTCTCAATCTCAGATTGAGTACACCTTTTTGAATGAGAGACATGGACAGTGTCTGCCACCCTTATCATCATTAATCTTCCTAACAGAGTCTAGGATCCATATTTGTTTATCCTCAGTCAGAGTCAGCCTTAATCTTGGGCTTTAAACAAGAAGTCTCAATTAGATAATCTTTCTGCTATCATTAATAAATCCCTGGAAAGGGTTAGCTTCCAAAAATCAGTATTTTAATAGATAATTTCACCAGCTGAGTAAAACCCCTGGAAAGAGTTAGCCTCCAAAAATTGAGCTTTCAAAAGACAAACTCTCCAGCTGAGTAAAACCCCTGGAAAGGGTCACCCTCCATTCATTCTTTAAAAAGATAATTTCACCAGTCTCAGTCAGTAAAAGACATGTTCCCCAGTTAAGAGTCAGCCACAATTTTGGGCTTTGTACAGAACACCAAATAAAATCCATCAAATAAATTCTCTACAGCTAGAGTCAGCCTCAATTATGGGCTTTGTACAGAACACAAAAACTCCTTAATTTAAGTCCATCCCCAATAGTGTTATCTCTCAGGGTCAATAAAACAATAAATCAATCAAAAGCCTCAAGCTTGGGCCTCATTCAAGCCTGCTAAAAAATCCAATCTTTCAAACAATAGATAGACATAGCTCATCTTCATAGGTAGGTATTTCTCCTATCTCACCACAAACAAACAATCATTTCAAACAAACAATCATTTCGAACAAACAATCATTTCAAACAAACAATTATTTCAAACAAACAATCATTTCAAACAAACAATCATTTCAAACAAACAATCATTTCAGACATTCTCCCATTTAGGACTCGTGAAAGGCATTGCTCTGGCTACATCCCAGACTTGTACAAGTTTCCCCAATTTGGTTGAGAATCTTTAATTCAAGAGGCATGTTGGCTGTCATACTTGATCAACCAAGTAGGCTCCCTCTCTTAATGAAACAATTTAGCTTTTCTGTCACTTTAAAAATGTTTGTGGTGGAATAGTAGAAATACCTCTCTGTAAAGATGATTTCAAGTCTCTTTACCGTGAACAGAGATTTAATTCAAGCTTCAAGCAAGGCACCAAAAATCATTAAAATCCCTAATTAGTTCCCCGAACTACATTAAGCTGTGACTTCCATTAGGGATATATAGGCATGAGGTTCACAAGGAATCTCAGCGAGCTAATAAAATACCAAAAAATGGTCTGTCTGTCTGTCTTTTTAATTCAATTCAATTCCTTCTCCTAACACAAAGGAGAAACTTTCCCAATCATTCAGCAATAAACACAAACACATTGACACAGAGAAGGTTCCCGTAGAGTACTACGGATATGTAGGGTGCTTAAACTCTTCCCTATGTATAACCGACCCCCCGGACTCCAGAACTTCTAGTCTAGGTGAATCCCCACACTTAGCAAACTCCTAGGGTTTATTTGAGATCTTTTTCCCCTTTCCTACTCGTTAGGATAGTTAAAAAGTTCGTGTGATATTGTAGGAAGAACTGAAACAAAATTCATCCCGCAACGGGCGCATTCTCCTTCCAAATTCCGCATGGAGGGTCTAGCGTGCCGTCCTCCCAAGTGAAACGGGGAGGTAAAATAAAACGACACCACATCTTGGATGCAGATTTTCATTAGCTAGGGGTCTGGAAGGTTTGTGTTTATATAGGTGAGGGATTTAGGTCAATAAAACTTGATCAAATCTTGTTGAATCCAAGATTGTAATTTGTTGGAAATTTGGTTTTTGAAAGTTTCTACTTATGGCCAATTCCAATCTTTTTGTCCAAGTCTTGTCTTGCACGAAATTTGATTGGCAATATGATTTCAATGATGATTGAATGTGATTGGAACTAAGAAAAAATCAAATATTTTCAATTTTCCTTCCAAATATTGATTAAATACATGATTTTAATGAAATAAAATTCAAATAAAATCAAATATCCATCATATATTCATGGCATTGAGATTGAGTATCTTTTATGGCTTGGGGAACAAGATTGAATAAAAAAAGATTGGGTCCTTTTGCAAAAAGATTCATTTTGGAGCCCTTTACTTCACATTTTTTCTTCAAAAATTTTCCAACTTTGACCAGGCATATCTCTCTCGATATTTAAGATATGGAGGAGTTCTAGGACTTTTTGGAAACCTCAAGAGGTCCTCTACAAGCCACTCTCGAAGCTTTTTTTCATTTAGAGAATTTATCTTGGTGATATTGGCTTTGAAAACAAACTGCTTTTGGTTGACTTTCAAAAAGGACCTATAATCTTTTGCTCCATATCTCTCAAATGAAGCATTTTTGGACTTGGCATGTGAGAGACAAAATTGTAGAGAATTCAATTTCCTTTAAAATGAGCTTTGAATGGGAAGTTTCTGATGTTCCGTGTAGGAGTTAGCGTTGGTCAAAGTTTAGTTGACTTTCTCCGATGAAAACCCTAATTTAGAAACTTTTGAATTTATTGATTTCTGATCTTTCCTTGATGAACCATGATCAATCCTTGATCAAATGGTGAATGATACTTCAAAATAAGGATGTTGACAAAAATAAGGAGTTTTGACTGTACTTTGACCATAGTTGACTTTTAGGTCAAATTAGTCGATTGTTGACTTTCTGAGCAATTGAGTGGTTAATCCTTTGAATTGAGACTTGGATTTTTGTCATGGGGTATTTTGAAACATCATAGACCATATGAGATGCATTGGAGCTTTTGGTTCATTGATTTTCTTCAGGAAACTACAAACCCTAGTTTCTTGAGCCTTTGTTTATGAGGGTTGTTTTTTAGCCTTGAACTTTAATATGAGTTTGAATTAGGAGAAATAAGATGGGCAAATTTTGGGGTATGACAGTTACCTATTTTCTTTTCGTGTGGTATTGCCTTCGGAGAGTGATCTATATATCGCTTCTCTCGCATGCATTAGCACATAAAGTTTTGACCGGCCTCGTTATAGGGTGATTTCTACATAAATCACTTGGCGATCTGCTTAACACAACGCAATATTTCGTGTCCCGAAGAAAAAATATCAAACATGGAAGAGAATTGTATGTGGTTGATTTAAGAATTATGGAATTTTATCGTGTAGTCGCTATGATTTTATCAAGCTTCTGATAAATTTCCATTGAATTTAAATCCGAGAACATCCTTCACTCACCATCGATCTTTCCTACTAACTTTGATAACATACTTGACCAGTCTCAAGATGGTTATCTTTAACATCTAACAATTGACTTTAATTTCCGCACTTTATTATATCGCTCTTGATTTTTCGCTTTATTGCTTTATTTTATCATTTCATCATGTTTATGTCTCCGCCATTTTCTCTTTGTCCATTTGGACGTTTATATTTCGCTATTTTCTCTTTTTCAATTTGGACGTATTGTTTATGTTTCCGCTATTTTCTTTTGGTCCACTTAGACCATACTCTATTTTTGTTCTAAAACACTAATAAATAACAAAAAACTAAAAAACACCTAAGGCCCTAAGGACTATTGGTTACTATCCCGAGCATTTTGGAGACCTGGACCTGTTGGACTTAGTACCTCCGGACCCTGTTTTCTGTTGTTACTCTGTTGTTATTCTGTCTGTCTGGCATTGGATTGTTGTCTGTTTATGTGTGCAGGTATTTCCTCGAAAGCCCTTGATGGTAATTCCAAGGCATCGCGATAAGGATTTTACCCGAAAACAGCCGTTACTCTGCCCGATTTTCATTAGAATTTTAATGTGCTTAATGCAAAGTGGTGCTAAAGATAATAAGTTCATCTGGATCCCCAGGTTATAATGTGTTGGTTTAGTATTGATATTCCAAAGGATGGGAAATCTACCTTGAATCATAATGTCAAGTGTTGGCTTCTTATTTCGGCTATATCGTTCTTTCTTTAGCTTTTATTTTACGCACTAGGATAGCCTCTTCATCTCCTCCCCTTCTTAGATTTTCAAAATCTTCTCCCTTTACCAAAATCTTCTTATGTTTGCAAACCTCTTTTAAAAACCTTTCTTTAAAATATCTTTTGCCCTTTGTGGCTTTTCTTCAAAAGCTTAGACACGATTAATTGTTGTTGTGAGTTGCGATACCCCACGATTTTGAAATTGATTGACATAATGAGATCTTTTATGCGTGAGAGAGCTAGTGGCATACTCGTTGATTTCCATCTGAGTTGGAGCCCCTCTTTCATTTGCGACGCAAATAACTCATTTGTTCTCATGATCAAGATCAATGGCTGAGTATTTCTCTTTGAGCATGATAAAGTGTTTATTCCTTTTAAACCGTTTTCCTTTTAAGCGGAACTACATTAGCTCTGACTTATCCATTGCACCGAGGAGGTATGTAGGCACAAGGCTTAATGCTTTGCCGAGCTTATTTTAAAATAAAATAAATCCTTTTTTAGCACACACGACACAGATTTTCAAAAAGATTCATGTGGAGTACCACAAATATGAGGGGTGCATAAAACCTTCCTCTTGTATAATCAACACCCGTACCTAAGATCTCTTCTTTTTGTTTTTAAAAACAAACTTTGGGTTTTATTTCGTTCTTTTCCCTTTTCCTTTGGAAACAATAAAGCGCGATGGCGACTTTCACTGAAATATTTAGTCGAGTCAATCATATGGCTACCTAGGGGTTAAGTACGTATTCAAAAAGCTGTGAAAGGAAGTGTGTTGGCAAAGTACCTCGCTCACCAACCAATTGATGATCATCAATCTATCAGAATGGACTTCCCGGATGAAGATGTAATGTATTTGAGAGCTCAAGATTCAGATGAGCCGTTTCCAGAAGAAGGACCAGAGCCTGGATCCAAATGGGGTTTAATTTTTTATGGAGCTTCTAATATTCATGGTCATGGTATTGGTGCTGTTATTATCACTCTGCAAGGTTTACATATTCCTTTCACTGCAAGGATATGTTTTGATTGTACAAATAATATTGCTTAATATGAAGCTTGCATCATGGGACTTGAAGAAGCCATTGATCTGAGAACTAAGATTCTTGATGTTTATGGAGATTCTGCGCTTGTGATTAATCAGATTAAGGGAGAACGGGAAACATGTAATCCTGGCTTGATCCCTTACAAAGATTACGCCAGAAGGCTGTTAACATTCTTTAACAAAGTTGAATTCCACCACATCTCCGAGATGATAATCAAATGGCTGATGCATTAGCCATATTGTCTTCCATGTACAAGGTGAATTTCCATAATGAGGAGCCTCAGATTACAATCAAGCGTCTTGATAGACCTGCTCTTGTGTGTGCAGTTGAGGAATTAACAGATGAGAAGCCTTGGTATTTCGATATTAAACATTTCCTTCAGACCCAAGAGTACCCACTTGGGGCATCAAATAAGGATAAGAAAACTTTGAGGAGATTGGCTGGCAGTTTCTTCATCAATGCAAATGTTTTGTATAAAAGAAATTATGACATGGTTTTGCTCAGATGCCTGGATAGACACGAAGCAAACATGTTGATGCATGAAATTCATGAAGGTTCTTTTGGTACTCGTGCCAATGGACATTCGATGGCTAAAAAGATGCATAGAGCAGGTTACTATTGGCTGACAATGGAATCTGATTGCTACAAGTTTGTAAAGAAATGTCACAAGTGTCAAGTGTATGCGGACAAGATTCATGTGCCTCTGAAACTTCTCAATGTTATTTCCTCTCCATGGCCTTTCTCTATGTGGGTTATTGATATGATTGGCGTGATAGAACCCAAGGCTTCGAATGGACAACAATTCATCCTGGTAGCAATTGATTATTTTACCAAATGGGTAGAAGCTACTTCATATACTAATGTAACAAGGCAAGTTGTGGTCAGATTTATCAAGAACAACATCATCTGTAGATATGGTGTACCAAGAAAGATCATTACTAATAACAGATCGAATATGAATAACAGCATGATGAGAGAATTGTGTGAAAGTTTCAAAATTGAACATCACAACTCTTTGCCTTATAGGACAAAGATGAATGGAGCTGTTGAAGCAGCAAATAAGAATATTAAGAAGATTGTTCAAAAGATGGTTGTTACGTACAAGGACTAGCATGAGATGCTCCCATTGGCTTTGCATGGGTACCATACATCTGTTCGTACTTCAACCGGGGCAACTCCTTTTTCTTTGGTTTATGGTATGGAAGTAGTGCTCCCTATTGAGGTTGAGATTCCATCGTTGAGAGTTTTAATGGAAACCAAGTTATCTGAGGCTGAGTGGTGTTAAAGTAGGTCTGATCAATTTAATTTGATAGAAGAAAAAAGAATGACGGCTTTATGCCATGGTCAGCTATACCAGAAAAGAATGAAGAAAGCTTTTGATAAAAAGGTTCGACCTCGTGTATTCAGAGAAGGTGACCTCGTGCTCAAAAGGATCTTGTATTTCACCTCCAATTCAAGGGGAAAGTGTACTCCTAATTTTGAAGGACCATATGTTGTTAAGAAAGCCTTCTCTGGCGGTGCATTAATTCTTACAACTATGGATGGAGAAGAGCTCCCACGTCCCGTGAATGCTGATGTAGTCAAGAAATACTTTGCCTAAAACTAATAAAAGAACAACTCGCTAAGTTGAAAACCCGAAAGGGAGACTTAGGCAAAAAAGAGCGTCTCGGTGGACTAAAAACCCGAAAGGGCGGTCCAGGCAAAAATTAGAGACATAAAAAGAATAAAATACCCGATGGACTGAAAACCCGAAAGGGCGGTCCAGGCAAAAGTTAGGGATGCATGGCAAGTAACTACATCATACAAGACTTGATCATCAGCAGTCATTTGTTTATCATGAGAAGTTCAACACATTTCAACAGAAGCCTTTGGTCAGGAATTCAAAGTTGAGAGACAGGATGGGGTCATTACATTTCAATGTACCTTTTTCCACAAAATTACCATTTTCCAAACTTTGTAATCATCCATGGAGTCTTGCCATTCGCAGGCTACCATTCTATTAATAAAGTTTGAGCCTTTACCCGTTATTTGCAATCTTATTTCTTTCATATCTCTTAAATGTCATTTATTGTTGATAGTAATTTTTGAAACAAAAAGAAAATTGATTTCAACAAAATCCTTTTTGAAAAAAATAAAAGAAGTTTTATTTTGATTCATGAGTATATTATAAGAAATGGATATGTTGATGTATTCATGAACAAAAGAGGAAGAAGGTATCCCAGTTGGTGTACCTTTGGCCTGGTTTGAATATGATGTAGAACTCAGCTATCATGTTCTCTCAACTTCGATGTTTCCTTAGTGTTGAGTAACATTTATTCCAAAGCCATCAAAAGCTTGTTGTAGCAATTTCTGTTCATATTTGTGGATGATACCTCGAGTGCTCAGCTTGAGACATGCTTGATTATGTTATTTTTGTACTCTATCTCTTGAGTTAATCCTTGTGCTAAGTTTTGGCAGCATATGCATCATTAACATGCATCAAAAACAGTCATGCATTCACATTTGCTATCATGAAGTTTACTGTCAATCGGATTTTTCTTTCATTTAGAGTGTCTTTAGGAAGAAAATACTCACTTTCCTTGAAATCCCCACTGAATTTGTTTCTATGCGGATAATATGTTTCAGTTATTCTGTTCAAAATGCTTATGGACAGAAATCCAGTGAGTTATTCCCTCACTTGATCTGGTCTTATTTGGCAGCTTCTTTCCATTTGGCCATGGATTGAATTTTGGTCGCTGGATGATGGATGTTGAGATTGTGCACTTGTGTTTGCACCCTCAATATTTGAAAAGAAAAATCAAAGTATTATCGATATACTTATATTTGCTCCTCACCTTCAGTGGAACATTGGTGTATCTTGTTATCTTCATCGTCAGTGGTACGTCGATGTATTTCTATTCATACCTTCATTGGAACGTTGGTATATTTTATCGTCAACGGTACGATGGTATATCTCTTTTCTACCTCAAGTGGAACATTGGTTGCTCACCTTCAGTGGAACGTTGGTGTATCTTCTTATTCTCATCGTCAGTGGTACGTCGATGTATTTATATTCACACCTTCAATGGAACGTTGGTATATTTTATCGTCAATGGTACGAAGGTATATCTCTTTTCTACCTCCAATGGAACGATGGTAGCTCACCTTCAGTGGAACATGTTAGAACAAGATTTGTTCTGATCAATATTCTTAGTTTTGATGATAACAATGTATAAGAATTTTGTATGAGATAATGTGGTACTCTAATACTATGCAATTTCCATTTCAGAAATTATATAAAGAGTATGCACAAAATCAGCGCAAGAAGCACTGACTCAGAAGGTTCAGCATGCAACATCAGAACATTGTCTGGCAAGACATCAGAAGATGGTCAAGCAGAATCAGAACATGGTCTATGGAAGCATCAGAAGGACTTGAGATCAGAAGCAGAAGCACTGAAGTTCTCATGGTATCACGCTCAGAAGCACTTCAAGGTCAGAAGACAGGAAGATGCTCTGCACCAAGCTGTTTGGCTTTGATGATATTCAAACGTTGTTTACACAAACATCAGATCAGAAGCAAGTATAAGATGGCAGGCTACGCTGATTGACAAAAGGAACGTCAGTAGCTATTAAAGGCAACGTCAGTAGACACAGCGAAAGCAAGGCTCGAGGTAGTTGACAAAAGAGTGAAAAATTAAATGCAATGTTGTACGGAATACGCAAAGCATTAAATGCTCCCAACGGTCATCTTCTCAAACGCCTATAAATAGAAGTTCTGGTGAGAAGCTGAATACGACACTTGCGCAAATATACAGAAACGCTGTCATATTCAAAAAGCTCTCAAACTTCATCTTCAACCTCACTACATTGTTGTTGTAATATCTTAGTGAGATTAAGCTTAAAATTTAAGAGAAATATCACAGTTGTGATTATATCTTTTAAGAAGCATTGTAATACTCTTAGAAATTGTTTACATTCATTTGTAAAGGACTAGAGTGATCAGGTATGATCAGAATACTCTAGAAAGTCTTAGAGGGTATCTAAGCAGGTTGTTCCTAGAGTGATCAGGTTGTGATCAGAATACTCTAGAAGACTTAGAAGTTGTCTAAGTGGAAAACCATTGTAACTTGTGTGATTAGTGGATTAAATCCTCAGTTGAGGTAAATCACCTTGTCAAGGGTGGACTGGAGTAGTTTAGTTAACAACGAACCAGGATAAAAATAATTGTGCAAGTTGTTTTTGTCTTACAAGTTTTGAAACTACACTTATTCAAACCCCCCCCCCTTTCTAAGTGTTTTTCTACCCTTCAATTGACATCAGAGCGCCGGTTCTAGGTGCAAGCACTTAACCGTGTTAGAAAATATTTAGGAAGAGAAAAACACAAAATCTAGATGGCTGGTGAAGATCCAACAACACCTACTACATCTGCTTCCCTTGAGCAACACAATGGAAATGGTAACAACGGTTACACTAGACCACCAATATATGATGGTGAAAACTTTGAATATTGGAAGGATAAACTTGAAAGTTACTTTCTTGGTTTAGATGGTGACTTATGGGATCTTCTGATGGATGGTTACAAACATCCAGTAAAAGCTAGTGGTGTAAAGCTCATAAGACAAGAAATGAATGATGACCAAAAGAAGCAATTCAAAAATCATCATAAGTGTAGGACTGTTTTGCTGAATGCTATCTCTCATGCTGAGCATGAGAAGATATCTAACATGGAAACTGCCTATGATATATATAAGTCATTGAAAATGACCCATGAAGGAAATGCTCAAGTCAAGGAGACCAAAGCTCTTGCCCTAATCCGGAAATATGAAGCCTTCAAGATGGAGGACGGTGAAAATATTGAGAAGATGTTCTCAAGATTTCAAACGCTAACTGCTGGATTAAGAGTTCTGGACAAAGGCTACACCAAGGCTGATCATGTAAAGAAGATCATCAGAAGCTTGCCTAGAAGATGGGGTCTAATGGTGACTGCATTCAAAATAGCAAAGAATCTGAATGAAGTCTCTTTGGAAGAGCTAATTAGTGCCTTGAGAAGCCATGAGATAGAGCTGGATGCAAATGAGCCTCAGAAGAAAGGTAAGTCTATTGCATTAAAATCTAATTATCAAAAATGCACTAACGCTTTTCAGGCTGAAGAAGAAGATTCTGAAGAATCAGAATCAGAAGAAGAAGAAGAACTGTCCATGATCTCCGGAAGGGTAAACCAACTCTGGAAGAGCAAGAAAAGGAAGTTCAAGAACTTCAGATGTCCAAAGAAGCTTGAAAAAGGAGAATCTTCTGGGAACAGAACATCTGACAAGAAGAAGGTCATTTGTTATGAGTGCAATGAGCCCGGACACTTCAAGAATGAATGTCCAAAACTTCAGAAGGAGAATCCCAAGAAGAAGTTTCATAAGAAGAAGGGTCTTATGGCAACATGGGATGATTCTGAATCAGAATCAGAATCAGACTCTGAAGGCGAGCAAGCAAACCTTGCACTGATGGCCACAGTGGATGATGGATCAGAATCTACATCAGAATCAGATTCTGAAGAGGTATTTTCTGAACTATCTAGAGAAGAGTTAGTTTCCAGTTTAACTGAACTTCCGGAACTCAAGGCTCATCTTAGTATCAAATACGAAAAGCTGAAAAATACAATTTGAATTTGAAACAAAGAAGCTGGAATTGGAAAATTTTGAATTAAAAGAAAAAGTTTTAAAATTATCCAGTAATGTTGGATCTCCTTCTGATTCAGAAAAGTCCATTCCAAGTCTGAACCATATTCTAAAAGAATATGACTCGAGCTTCACAAAGTTCCTATCTAGAAGTATTGGCAGAAGTCATTTTGCTTCTATGATATACGGTGTTTCTGGAAACAAAAGGATGGGCGTTGGCTATGAGGGTGATACCCCACACAAATTTGAACCTGTTGATGATTTGAAAATCACATACAAGCCATTGTATGATCAGTTCAAATATGGCCACTCACATGATATTAGGCTCACTTCACATGCCAAAAGTTTTAACACTACACACACCAAGAAGAATGTGACACAACCTAAAATATATCAGGCTGCCAAACCTAAAGAATATCATGCTATTCCTCCTGTTACTTATCATGCTAAACCCAAGTTCAATCAGAACTTGAGGAAAACTAACAAGAAAGAACCCAAGAAACTGTGGGTACCTAAGGAGAAGATAATTTCTGTTGCAAATATCCTTAGCAGCAAAGAAGTCAAATCACAAAATGTCATGGTACCTGGACTCTGGGTGCTCGCGACACATGACGGGAAGAAGGTCTATGTTCCAAGACCTGGTGCTTAAATCTGGTGGAGAAGTCAAGTTTGGAGGAGATCAGAAGGGCAAGATTATTGGCTCTGGAACCATAAGTATTGGTAACTCTCCTTCCATAACTAATGTACTTCTTGTAGAAGGATTAGCGCATAACTTATTATCCATAAGTCAATTAAGTGACAATGGTTATGAAATATTCTTTAATCAAAAGTCTTGCAAGGCTGTAAGTCAGAAGGATGGCTCAATCCTATTTACAGGCAAGAGAAAGAATAACATTTATAAGACTGATCTTCAAGATCTTAAGAATCAGAAGGTAACCTGTCTTATGTCTGTTTCTGAAGAGCAATGGGTATGGCATAGAAGATTAGGACATGCTAGGTTGAGAAAGATTTCTCATATTAACAAACTAAATCTTGTCAGAGGACTCCCTAATCTGAAATACAAATCATATGCTCTTTGTGAAGCATGTCAGAAGGGCAAGTTCTCCGAACCTGCATTCAAGTCTAAGAATGTTGTTTCTTCCTCAAGGCCGTTAGAACTTCTCCATATTGATCTGTTTGGCCCAGTCAATACAGCATCTGTTAGAGGGAAGAAATATGGATTAGTCATCGTAGATGATTATAGCCGCTGGACATGGGTAAAGTTCTTAAAACACAAGGATGAGTCTCATTCAGTGTTCCTTGAATTCTGCACTCAGATTCAATCCGAGAAGGAGTGCAAAATCATAAAGGTCAAAAGTGATCACGGTGGCGAATTTGAGAACAGATTCTTTGAGGAGTTCTTCAAACAAAAATGGTATTGCCCATGATTTCTCTTGCCCTAGAACTCCACAGCAAAATGGAGTTGTAGAGCGAAAAAATAAGACTCTACAAGAAATGGCCAGAACCATGATCAATGAAACCAATATGGCTAAGCACTTCTGGGCAGGAGCAATAAACACTGCATGTTATATTCAGAATAGAATCTCTATAAGAACTATTCTAAATAAAACTCCTTATGAATTGTGGAAGAACAGAAAGCCCAACATTTCATATTTTCATCCTTTTGGGTGTGTTTGTTTCATTCTGAATACTAAAGATCATCTTGGTAAGTTTGATTCTAAGGCACAAAAATGTTTCCTTCTTGGATATTCTGAACGCTCAAAAGGCTACAGAGTATACAACACTGAAACATTGGTTGTAGAAGAATTAATCAATATCAGATTTGATGATAAGCTTGGTCTTGAAAAGCCAAAGCAGGTTGAGAATTTTGCAGATATAGATATTGATATATCAGAAGCTGTAGAACCAAGAAGCAAAGCTTCAGAAGCTGAAAATCTCAGAAGTAAAGAATCAGAAGATCAAGTTGCCGCATCTTTAGAGAATCTCAGAATTTCTGAAGAGCCAACAATCAGAAGATCTTCTAGACTCACTTCAGCTCACTCAGAAGATGTGATCCTTGGAAAGAAAGATGATCCCATCAGAACCAGAGCATTCCTTAAGAACAATGCAGAATGTCAATTTGGTCTTGTTTCTTTGATCGAGCCAACTTCTGTTGATTAAGCTCTAGAAGATCCAGACTGGATAACTTCCATGCAAGAAGAACTTAATCAGTTTACAAGGAATGATGTATGGGATCTTGTTCCTAAACCAAAAGGATTCAACATTATTCGTACAAAATGGGTTTTCAGAAATAAGCTTAGTGAGAAAGGAGAAGTGGTAAGAAACAAAGCCAGACTGGTGGCTCAGGGATATAGTCAACAAGAAGGAATAAACTATACAGAAACCTTTGCACTAGTGGCCAGGTTAGAATCTATTCATCTATTAATTTCTTTTGCCACTCAACATAACTTCACTCTATATCAGATGGATGTTAAGAGTGCCTTCTTAAATGGTTAAATAGATGAAGAAGTTTATGTTCATCAACCTCCTGGTTTTGAAGACTCTAAGTCTCCAAATCATGTTTTTAAACTAAAGAAATCATTATACGGATTGAAGCAAGCTCCTAGAGCTTGGTATGAACGTTTAAGTTCCTTCCTTCGGGATAATGGTTTCACTGGAGGAAAAGTGGACACTACTCTCTTTTGTAAAATCTTTAAAAAGGATATTTTAATTTGTCAAATATATGTTGATGATATTATCTTTGGAACATCTAATGATACACTTGGAAAGGAGTTTGCTAAGTCTATGCAGGCTGAGTTTGAGATGAGCATGATGGGTGAACTCAAGTATTTTCTTGGGATTCAAATCAATCTAACATCAGAAGGAGCGTATGTTCATCAAACCAAGTATGTGAAGGAACTTCTGAAGAAGTTTAATCTTTCTGAAAGCAAAGAAGCCAAAACTCCTATGTATCCAACGTGTGTTCTAGGTAAGGATGAGGTAAGTAAGAAGGTAGATCAGAAGTTGTACAGAGGTATGATTGGATCTCTTCTATATTTAACTGCTTCTAGACCTGATATTCTATTCAGTGGTTGTTTGTGCGCTAGATTCCAATCAGATCCTAGAGAATCTCACTTAACTGCTGTTAAGAGAATTCTGAGGTATCTGAAAGGTACTACTAATGTTAGTTTAGTCTACAGAAGATCTGAAGAATACAACTTAGTAGGATATTGTGATGCTGACTATGCTGGAGATAGAATTGAAAAAAAGAGTACTTCTGGAAGTTTTCAATTTCTTGGAAGTCATCTGATCTCCTGGTACAGCAAGAAGCAAGCTACCATTGCCCTATCTACAACAGAAGCAGAATATGTTGCTGCTGCAGGTTGTAGCACACAAATGCTCTGGATGAAGAGTCAGCTAGAAGATTATCAAGTATATGAGAATAACATTCCTATCTTCTGTGATAATACTTCTGCCATATGTTTATCTAAAAATCCTATTTTACATTCCAAAGCTAAACATATTGAGATTAAACATCATTTCATTAGGGACTATGTTCAGAAGGGTGTTCTCTCTTTAAACTTTGTGGATACAGACCATCAATGGGCTGATATCTTTACAAAACCCCTTGTTGAAGATAGGTTTAAGTTCATTCTGAAGAATATCAGTATGGATTTATGCCCAGAATGAGGAGATGAGAAGATCTTATGTATGGTTATACTCTGAAACATGTTGGAACTATGTATTTATAAGAAATTCTGATAATGATCAATTAGAAGTTCTGATTCTGTTATTTCTAACGTTTCATTATCTAAGTTGATTCAGAATCTCTTTTAAAGCAAAACAGTTGTCACCAGTCTTTCCAGAAAATGAACACGTGTTCACAATTTTTGGACAAGCATGCGTGCAGTTGAGGAGACGCCGCCCTAGGTAATTGTGCAAATCATTTCATTCTGTCACTTTATCTTTCCTAACGTCATATCTCATTAAATGCAAATTGATGTCCTGTTTTTCTGTAATCATTTAATTTAAACCATATTGCATTTATTATTTTCTTTTATTCAATCTTTTAAATACCTCTCTTCATCTTCATTTCATCTTTTTCACTCTCTCTCTTCATTCGTTCCTCACTTTCTGCATTCAACGCATAAGTCCTAGCTTGTGTCTGCAACTTAGCATCTCATCATGAATCCTTCGTCAAGTTCCTCAAACCAAGCAGAAGAATTGTCTTCCACTCAACTAGTTTTCAGCAAGCATAGGTATGCTCCATTGAAGACCTGTTCCATTCCTTCATCAGAAATGGAAGTTCTTTGTGAGTCCTCGGTGGATTTTGAGAATCTGAAAGCACATGGTTTCAAACCTTATGCAAAGATATTTGCACAAGGGTGGTCAAACTATCTTGATAGATTGGTTGGACCAATTTATCCGGCTCTTGTGAAAGATTTCTAGGCTCATGCAACCGTTACTCCAACTGCAATCATCTCCTTCGTGTTAGGGAATGAAGTTGTGATAACTGAGAAGCTGATCAGGAAGCTGTACAACTTGGATGATGAAGAAGAATGCACTGGTCCTCTTCATGCCAGAGTTAGTTGGCTACAGGTTGAAAAACATATATCGTTTTCTACCGGTATTGAATCTCATAAAACTGGTACATTGAGGGCGTTCTATCAAGTTTGGGCTGAGATTATTCTGGGTTCTCTCCATCACAGAAGAAGATCGTTCTCCTCCTCTTAGATTAGTCCTGATCACAAATATACTCATTTCTGCGTTGGAAGAAGAATTGAACTCAACATCTCCAACATTCTTTTTCAGAATCTGAAGATGGCTATTGAAGAGTCGAGAGATGAAGAATGTGAGAAGTATCCTCATCTTCAAAGAAAGGTTATTCCTTTCGCCAGAATGATTTCAGACATTCTGATAGAAAGTGATTTATTGGACTCTCTAAATACTATTGGAACATCTAAATTCTTTGGAGTCACCCAAGGTCATGTCTTCAATGGTGTTGATCTGCTAAGAATGGAACTTATCAAGGAGCTAACTTCTGTTCCTGTAATCTTCCCAGATATTCTGACCAGAAGAATTTCGCTTGAAGGCTTTGCTACCTTGTTCCAAGCAGAACTTCACAAGGCTGTTAATCATTATTTGGAAGCTTCTGTAAGAACTCAATCTTATGTTGATCCTGCGTGGATTCGTGGAAGAGTGATTCCTTCTCTAGCTGACCTTCAGAAGAAGGATCAGAAGAAGCAAGAAGCAAGGCTAAAGAGAAAAGCTGCAGAAGAAGCTGCTAAGGAAGCTAAGAAGCAGAAGGTTACTTTTGACCCTCTTAAAGTAGATTCCTTTCATGCGATAAGAACGGGTAATTTCTCAAGGCAAGTATACCAACCACCTCCTTCTGAATCTCAATCTTCTATCAAACCACCTCCTTCTGAACCTTACAACACCTTCACCGTTCCAAATCCTCCTCAACCATCTCTTTCTACACCTATTTTGAACCCCACTCCACTAAATGTCTATCCTCCCACACCCACTGATATACCATCCTCATCAACCGTCTCAATAGATATTCCATCCTCTTCAACCACAACAGTTCCACCTTTTATATCCCATCCCTTTCCTACAAGAAAATCCAACCCATATTGCCTTCTCTACCCTGACTACAAATTCACCTTCAATCCTCCTGAACCTGAACCTCATATCTACCTGGAGTTGTTCAGACATGATGTTATCACTAGGTTGGATCTCTTGACAGATGCCTTCTTCAATGCTCTTGCTGATGTTTCTACTTGAAATCTTTGGAGAAGTTTTCGCCAAGATTTTCAAGTTGAAGCTATGGAAGTTCAGAAGAGACTAGTGGCTGCTGCAACTGGTTATGCTGGATATCTTCTTGAAGTTGATGATGGAAAATATTTTCATCCTATCAGAAACATGAGAGTTCTTGAGGAGAAGATGTTTGTTGATGAGTTGCTGGACAATCCTTGTAGGGATATTGTGGTCTGAAGACCTAAGTATCTAGTTCTGACTGGAGACTTCAAATGGTTGTTTGACTTTCTGAGGGAAAATCCTTCTGAGGAGGACCCCAATTTGGTCATTCCAGAAGTTGTTGATCCTCAAGAAGTTGAAGGTCCTTCTGCTCCAAGGAATCTTGCTGCCATTCTTCAAGCTCTTGAGAATGGAGATTCTGATCTTCCTGCTCCTGAGTATGAAGAAGATGCTTCTATGGGAGAAGCTGATGCTGAAGATCATCCTGCTGAGATTGCTATCCCTCTGAACAGAAGTTGTGAAGCTTCCTCTGGTGAACCCTCTCTTCTGGTGAAGACTCTAGAGGTTATTCAGAAGAACCAAGCTGAGCTAGCTTCTCGCATGGACAAGCAAGAAAACACCAATGTTGAGTTCCGCTCTTTCATGGAGAGGCAGACTGAGAGCAATGATGGGATTCATGACATGCTGGCCAAGATTATGTCTAAGCTAGGGTCGTCTTAGTCCTTTGTGTCTTAGTTGTTTCTTTATTTCTTGCATCTGTCTTCTATGCATCTTCCTTGTACCTTCTGATAATTCTCTTTTGTAATCAATGAAAATTATCCTTCTTTTCTCTCATATTATTTTGTTTTTCATCTGAATCTTTTGTGTTTTTGTTGTTATGACAAAAAGGGGGAGAAACTGTGATGAATGATCTGATTTATATCATCAGTTGCTGGGAGAAAGTCTCCATATTTCTAACAAGAATCTGCAAGATTTTGTGTCTTTAAGTGTTTTGCATGATTGAAGACAATCTCAAAAAGCTCAACACGAGAAGCAAAATCATGGGGAAAAGCAATTCTGTAAAGAACATGCTCATGGAATCTGAAGCAAGCTGAGTGCTATGAAGCTTCAAGATCAGAAGCAAGAAGGAAGAATGTTATGATATTCTGATGATAGAATATGCTCTAACTCATTCTTATTCCTTAAATGTTCTAATGCATGTTTTTGTTCTAAATATGCTCTAAAACGTTATTGTTTATGTTCTGATACATATTCTATGTTCTGATTCATTCATGCTCTGACTATTGCCGTGTAGTTTGTTTTGTAACATTTCAGAATGTAGAGATGCTCTGATGATGCTCTGGTACATTCAACAATGTTCTGATACAATCTAGCATGAAATGATCCAAGAAGAAATTCAAGCTCTGAAGCTGTCCTATGGAAGCAAGAAGCAGAAGCTATGAATGTTATGAAGATCTAAGCATATGTGATCGTCTCAATTGAAATGGAAAATACTCAGGGAAGTCCTTCATTTATAAATTTTTTCCAGTATGTATTTCAGGGGGAGATTATTTATCTCAGGGGGAGATTGTTAATCTCAGGGGGGGACATATTCACACATTATATTTATATGCTTATGCTATAACTGTGTAATTGTCTTTAGCCGTCTGATATTCTGATTGCAAATTCATATAATTTATATATGTTTTTGTCATCATCAAAGAAGGGGAGATTGTTAGAACAAGATTTGTTCTGATCAATATTTTTAGTTTTGATGATAACAATGTATATGAATTTTTTATGAGATAATGTGGTACTCTAATACTATGCAATTTCCATTTCAGGAATTATATAAAGAGTATGCACAAAATCAGCGCAAGAAGCACTGACTCAGAAGGTTCAGCATGCAACATCAGAACATGGTCTGGCAAGACATTAGAAGATGGTCAAGTAGAATCAGAACATGGTCTATGGAAGCATTAGAAGGACTTGAGATCAGAAGCAGAAGCACTGAAGTTCTCATGGTATCACGCTCAAAAGCACTTCAAGGTCAGAAGACATAAAGATGCTCTGCACCAAGCTGTTTGGCTCTGATGATATTCAAACGTTGTTTACACAAACATCAGATCAGAAGCAAGTACAAGATGGCAGGCTACGCTGACTGACAAAAGGAACGTTAGTAGCTATTAAAGGCAACGTCAGTAGACACAGCGAAAGCAAGGCTCGAGGTAGTTGACAAAAGAGTGAAACATTAAATGCAATGTTGTACGGAATACGCAAAGCATTAAACGCTCCCAACGGTCATCTTCTCAAACGCCTATAAATAGAAGTTCTGATGAGAAGCTGAATACAACACTTGCGCAAATATACAGAAACGATGTCAAATTCAAAAAGCTCTCAAACTTCATCTTCAACCTCACTACATTGTTGTTGTAATATCTTAGTGAGATTAAGCTTAAAATTTAAAAGAAATATCACAGTTATGATTATAGCTTTTAAGAAGCATTGTAATACTCTTAGAAATTGTTTACATTCATTTGTAAAGGACTAGAGTGATCAGGTGTGATCAGAATACTCTAGAAAGTCTTAGAGGGTATCTAAGCAGGTTGTTCCAAGAGTGATCAGGTTGTGATCAGAATACTCTAGAAGACTTAGAAGTTGTCTAAGTGGAAAACCATTGTAATCTTGTGTGATTAGTGGATTAAATCCTTAGTTGAGATAAATCACCTTCTAAAGGGTGGACTGGAGTAGTTTAGTTAACAACGAACCAGGATAAAAATAATTGTGCAAGTTGCTTTTATCTTACAAGTTTTGAAACTAGACTTATTCAACCCCCCCCCCCCCCCCTTCTAAGTGTTTTTCTACCCTTCAGAACATTGGTGTATCTTGTTATTCTCATCGTCAGTGGTACGTCGATGTATTTTTATTCATACCTTCAATAGAACGTTGGTATATTTTATCGTCAATGGTACGACGGTATATCTCTTTTCTACCTCCAGCGGAACGTTGGTAGCTCACCATTAGTGAAATGTTGGTGTATCTCGTTATTCTCATCGTCAATAGTACGTCGATGTATTTTTATTCATACCTTCAATGGAAAGTTGGTATATTTTATCGTTAATGGTACGACGGTATATCTCTTTTTTACCTCCAGTGGAACGTTGGTAGCTCACCTTCAGTGGAACGTTGGTGTATCTTGTTATTCTCATCGTCAGTGGTACGCCGATGTATTTCTATTCATACCTTCAGTGGAACGTTGGTATATTTTATCGTCAATGGTACGACGGTATATCCCTTTTCTACCTCCAATTGAATGTTGGTAACTCACCTTCAGTGGAACGTTGGTGTATATTGTTATATCTTCATCGTCAGTGGTACGTCATTGTATTTCTATTCATATCATCAGTGGAACGATGGTGTTTTCTCTTTATATCTTCAAATGAAGGGTTTGTTTTTTTGATTCTCCAGTGAAAGGTGATATATTTTCTTATCCCCAGTGAAAGAGGATGCATTCCTTCTCCACCTTCTGTGAAGGTTGCTGTATTTTCTCATCCCCAGTGAAAGGTGTTAGACGTTGGCCTTAGGATCTAGAGGGGGGGTGAATAGATCGTTCACAGTTTTACGGAGTTAAACGACTTTTCAGCGGAAGTGATTCTGAATCGACTCGCGTCTATTCCGAACCACTATCGAAACGATTGTATATGTGTTTAAAACCAGTCAAAAACTTGAGGTAAGTGATAAGAGTATACGTTGCAAAATCAAAGCGTTGCTCTTATTGAAAATCAGATTAACTTCTTGTATGAAGGACAATGTTTGCAATGCAGTAAAAGTGATAGAAATAAATATACAAACACTTGGTGATAATGATCAAATTGACGGGGATTCAATATGTGAGGGATTGTGATGTTTATATAAGTTCTTAATTCACAATCTTAACACTCGAATCGTTGATCAATTTGCTATTATAACCAAATATGAACAGAACGTAAATGAAAAAGTAAAAGCGACAAGAACACGATATTTGTTTAGGCAGTTCGTCGATCGTCCTCGCTACGACTACGTCTGCCCCCAATTCCAAACTGAAATTGGGAAATCTTTCATTAATGTTGAAAGTATTATATACAAAGAAGATAACAAAGCGATAAACCATAAACCAATTATGTCGATCCTTTGAATCTTCTTCCCCCTTAATCTTGAGTCAGATCAAGGTTATCCAAGAGCGTCACGTGATCCCTTTTCTGCAGTGTCTTCAATTCCCTCGAACCCTTGTTCTTCAATCTTCACACTCAGATGATTCTTCTATGAACACTCTTGGTAAAAACCCCCAAGAATTACCTATCTTGGATGGACAAAACCCGCAGATTTTATTCACCAAAAACCCCACAAATCTTCACCCACTAGGAATCTTCAATTCCGTTCCATGGACGTTATCGAACTCGATCACTAACCCTCAACGCAAGAATGATTATGTGTAATTGTGTTGGAGATGACGAAGAACGAAGATGAGAAGCCTTTGTGTATCTTTCAGTCTTTGGTGTTGCTTGTAATAATGAACCTTGGACAATATATATGATAGCTTAACAGTTGGAGATGAGAGAAACAGAATTTTTGACTTTCTTGATCAGTTAGGTCGACCTCTTGTAGTGCTTAGGTCGACCTAGCAGAGCTTGCAGAATTTTGCTCCCAGTTAGGTCGACCTGTTAAAGGAGTAGGTCGACCAGAATCCTCTTCAGATGCATTCTGGGGACATTTTCTCAGATTAGGTCGACCTAGTTATTGTGTAGGTCGACCTAGCAGACTGATATGTAAATTTCATCAATTTAGGTCGACCTAGATGATGTGTGAGTCGACCTAGATGAAGTATATGGATTTTTCTCCATTTTAGGTCGACCTGGGTTGATAGTAGGTCGACCTAACTGCTGCTTTTCTGCATTCTTCTTGTTTTGCTTGTGTTGAGTCGACCTATATGCATAATAGATCAACCTGTTTTGTCATGAGTGATCAATACTTGCTTTTCTTTGAGTTTTCTGCTCCCGCTTTGTTGTTTGAATGCTTATTGAGTTTGCCATGAATCAAAAACATCTTTGAGTGTAATCTTGTATTCACATTCTCCCCCTTTTTGATGTTGGCAAACCAGTAGTCGAGGCTTTGGTAGTAAGTGACAAATACTCAACAAACTCAGCATCTATCTCTCAACAACGCTCCCCCGTACACTAAGCATCTATCTCTCAACATGGCTCCCCCGTACACTCAGCATCTATCTCCCCCTTTGACAACATCAAAAAGAGAAAACAAGAGAGTAGAAGAGTAACGAGAGAAACATAGATAAAATGCTAGCATTCATAGTATAGTAGATAGTGATAGCATGAGAGCCAAATATGTTTAAAGGTGCATTAAAGATGAGACACATATATGAGCAAGAGCGATTATATGCATGAAGTCACTATAAGCATGTTAATTGATAGCATATTATAGTATCAATAATATTTTTGGAAGTGAACAACAATTACGTTACCGCTTTTTCAATATGTAGGTGTCAACTTTAGTGGCAGCCTTTAGTCAATTGTGGAATGACGCCTGACTTGATGATGAACTACCTTTACGCTAAGAGAAATGTTAGCAGAAAAATATATATATAAAGTAAAGAAATAATATTAAGAGAGAACAAACGTAATTAGCCCAAATTAGAGATATCGAGTATCCCTAGTTCCCTACGAATGTTGAAGTATTGCTCCGTTGCTAGAGGTTTGGTGAAGATGTCAGCTAGTTGCTTCTTGCTTTCTACATGTTCAAATGTAACGTCTCCTTTCTCTACATGATCTCGTAGAAAGTGATGTCTTATTTCAATATGCTTGGTACGTGAGTGTAAGACAGGATTTTTACTCAAGTTTATGGCGCTTGTGTTGTCGCACATGATAGGTATGCGATCAAGCTTAATACCAAAGTCAAGAAGTTGTTGCTTGAGCCATAATATTTGTGCACAGCAGCTTCCAGCAGCTACATATTCTGCCTCAGCAGTAGATAATGCAACCGATACTTGTTTCTTGCTATGCCAACTTATCAATGAATTTGAGAATAGATGACATGTTCCACTGGTGCTTTTTCTATCGGATTTGCAGCTAGCAAAATCTGAATCGGAGAATCCTACCAAATGGCACTCATTTCCCTTTGGATACCATAGGCCATATGTAGTAGTTCCACGTAAGTATCGCAGAATTCTTTTGACAGCTTTTAAGTGAGATTCTTTTGGACAAGATTGATATCTTGCACACATACACACACTAAACATAATGTTTGGTCTTGAGGCAGTAAGATACAATAGTGAACCTATCATACCTCGGTATAATTTCACGTCAACCTCTTTACCTTTCTCATCTTTGTCTAGATTAGTATTTGTTGCCATAGGTGTGTCAATTTCCTTTGCTTCAGTCATTCCAAATCTTTTGAGCAGTTCCGTACAGTATTTAGTTTGATTCACAAACGTTCCACGACTGAGTTGCTTGATTTGTAGGCCAAGGAAGAAATTTAGCTCACCCATGAGACTCATCTCAAATTCACTCTGCATAAGCTTAGAAAAATCTTTGACAAGTTTTGCATTAGTCGACCCAAATATAATATCATCTACATAAATTTGGACTAGGAGAAAGTCTTTATCTTTTCTTTTAATAAAGAGAGTAGTGTCAACTTTACCCCTAGAGTACCCTTGACTAAGGAGAAATTTGCTCAAACGTTCGTACCAAGCCCGAGGGGCTTGTTTAAGACCGTATAGAGCACGTTTCAGCTTATAGACATGAGTTGGATACATATGATTCTCAAAGCCGGGTGGCTGAGCAACATAGACTTCTTCATTTATATAGCCATTTAGAAAGGCACTTTTAACATCCATTTGGAATAGTTTGAAGTCTTTAGAACAGGCATAAGCAAGTAAGAGACGAATAGCTTCGAGACGTGCTACAGGAGCGTATGTCTCTTCAGAATCAATACCTTCCTCTTGATTATAACCTTGGGCAACTAATATAGCTTTGTTTCTAGTAATAACGCCGTTTTCATCAAGTTTGTTACGAAAAACCCATCTAGTGCCTATTACTTGATGATCTCCCGGATGAGGGACTAAGTCCCAAACATCATTCCATTTAAATTGGTTTAATTCTTCTTGCATGGCCATTAGCCAATGCTCATCAAGTAATGCATCCTTAGCGTTTTTCGGCTCAACTTGTGAAACAAAAGCAAAATGATGACAGAAGTTACTTATCTTTGAGCGTGTTGTAACGCCCCTTTAGATGTCTCCTATTATATTGTCAATTGGATGGTCTTTCACATTTGTCCAGGCCTTGGGAAGTTCTTCATTGTTTGAGATGCTTTCTTTTTCATTTTCATCGTGAGACTCATCTTTCTCTCTCTCAGCATCTTTCTTTACAATACTTTCATTCTCGTCTTCCTTATCCTTGACAATGTCTTCAGTGGATGGACCTGCACAATTAAATGAAAGACCTTTCTCGACATATTTTGTATAAGATTCATCAAAAGACACGTGTACTGACTCTTCTACTATAAGTAATCTCTTATTATATACCCGATATGCTTTGCTAGATTGTGAGTAACCAAGGAATATGCCCTCATCAGCTTTAGCATCAAATTTACCAAGATTATCCTTACCATTGTTCAAGACAAAACACTTGCAACCGAATACATGGAGATGAGATACATTTGGTTTTCTACCTTTTAGTAATTCATAGGGAGTTTTGTTCAGTATAGGACGTATTATTATCCTATTTAAAACATAACATGCGGTGCTAATCGCGTCAGCCCAGAAATACTTGGGTAGATTACCCTCATTCAGCATTGTTCTTGCCAGCTCCTCTAGAACCCGATTTTTACGTTCAACTACTCCGTTTTGTTGAGGTGTTCTAGGAGTTGAAAAGTTATGCTCAATTCCATGTTTATCACAGTATTTTTCAAAAAGAATGTTTTCAAACTCTCCACCGTGATCACTTCGAATTGCAACTATTTTGTTGTTCATTTTGTTTTGACATAATCTTGCAAATTGTGTGAAAGCTGGAAAAGTTTGATCCTTACTAGGTAGAAAGATAGTCCAACAAAATCTAGAGTAATCATCGACAATGACAAAACCATAGATGTTTCCACCTATGCTTTTAGTCCTTGAAGGGCCAAAGAGATCCATGTGAAGTAGTTCAAGAGGGCGTGATGTTGAAACCACGTTCTTTGATTTAAAAGAGATTTTTGTTTGCTTTCCCTTTTGACAAGCATCACATAGATGATCTTTTGAAAACTTCATTTTAGGTAAGCCGATTACTAAATCTTTTGAGACAACTTTATTAAGTAAGTCAAAATTTATGTGGGCGAGACGTCTATGCCAAAGCCATGAGTCTTCGCCCAGAGCAATTAGACACTTGGTACTAGACTTAGATACCTCATCCAAGTTTAGCATGTAGATGTTGTTTACTCTTAAGCCCTTAAACATAATGTCTCTTTTCTTAGTATGTTCTATTGTGCAGCCAGAATTTGTAAACATTACTTTAAAATCTTTGTCACACAATTGACTTATACTTAAAAGATTATGTTTAAGACCTTCTACTAGCAGCACATCAGTTATAGTAGTGGTAGAAGGGTTACCTACACTTTCTTTACCAAGTATGGCTCCCCGATTGTTATTTCCATAGGTGACATACCCCTTTTTCTTTGCTTGAAACTCAACGAAAAGAGATAGGTCTCCCGTCATGTGTCTTGAACATCCGCTATCAAGGAACCACAACCTTTCGGAAATGTCAAGACACTTTTCCTGCAAGATTAATTTAGAGAGGGAGGTCCCCAATTTTCATTGGGTCCTTGGTAGTGAGTACACAATTTGTTGCACTTAGGCAACCATTGAAATACTCCTTTAGGAACTAAAATTCTCCTAAATTTGCATTTTTCAATGGTATGACCCTTTTTGCAACAATAATGACAGGTAATATGATGAGAACATGCTGTTTTGCTAGTTGATACTTTTGGTACAAAAGTGTATTTGCTATATAAAGGAGTATACGATCTTTTGAACTTATTTGGATCAACGGCAAAAGTCACTTTTGGTTGTAGAGCCTTGTCTAACTTGGCTTTTAGATCTCTTACTTCTTTTTGCCAAATGTGACATGTCTCACAACCAAACCATGATGTAGGATCTATTTCAACTTTATCCTTTTGAATGTCTAGCATAGATTGGTTTAAAGCTTCCATATCCTTTTCGGTTTTCACAACTTTTGATTCAAGATATGAAAAGATTTTCTTATTTGAGGCCAAAAGTTTGAAAGCTTTAATTGCATCTCTATGTAATTCTTCAAAAGCAAGTTTTAGTTGAGAGTGAGATACCTTATCTACGAGTTCAGGTTTAAGATGACTTACAACTTTCTTTTTCTTGTGTTGATGAGCCATGAAACATAGGTTTGCTGATTCTTCTTCATCGCTTGATGAGCTTTCACTAGATGAATCACTTTCCCATGCTATGTAGGCTCTTTTAGATTTGTTATGACCTTTGCTTTGGTTCTTCTCTTTTTCTTTCTTAAGGTATGGACAATCCGGTTTGTAGTGACCGGCTTTCCCACAATTGAAGCAAAGGCCTTTGATTTTTCCTTTGTTGTCGTCATCTTGTTTGAACTTGTTTGATTGCTTTCTATAGTTGATCAAGCCTTTGTCAGAATGTTTTGCTCCATTTTTATTTAGATATTTGTTGTATCTTCGCACAAACAGTCCCATTTCCTCATCATCGGAGTCTTCGTCATCACTTGTATCACTATCCTTTAGCTCTTGTCTTGAGGTCTTGGAGCTTGAAGCTTTTAGAGCTATTGACTTCTTCTCTACCTCTTTCTCCACGTTCTTTTCTTTCTTTGCCCTTTTCTCATGCATGTCAAGGCATTTAAGGTGTTGTTCATGTTCCTCTAGTTTACCAAAGAGAGTGGTAATGTCTAAGGTGTTTAGATCATTTGCTTCCTTTATTGCTGTAACCTTGGGTTGCCATTCCCTGTTCAAGCATCTTAAGATTTTGTTAGTAGCAACTGCATTGGAAACAGGTCTATCAAGAGAATTTAACCGATTTTTCAGGTGAACGAATCTCTTCTGCATGTTTTCGATGGATTCACCATCTTCCATGTGGAAGAGTTCGAACTCTTGAGTTAACGTATTGATCCTAGCTAGTTTGACATCATCCGTTCCCTCGTGGGCAACTTGCAATGTGTCCCACATAGCTTTAGCGGATCTACAATGGGAAACGCGATAGTATTCATCAACTCCTAGAGCTGAGATTAGAATGTTTCTCGCTTTCCAATCGTATGCATATCTCTTTTCATCTTCAGCATCCCAAGTATTTTCTGGTTTTGGAACAACTGCACCAGCTGCATTTGTCATGGTGATCTGAAAGGGACCATTGACAATAGCTGTCCAGATGTTCCTATCAATTGCATTGATGTGGACACACATACAATCCTTCCAATAGCCATAGTTTTCACCGTTGAAAACTGGAGCTCTATTGTGAGCCCCTTTAGGTCCGGAAGCAATCTTTCCAATAAGTGTTTCACGTAGCACGGAATAAACCAGAGCTCTAGATGCCACTTGTTAGACGCTGGCCTTAGGATCTAGAGGGGGGGTGAATAGATCGTTCACAGTTTTACGGAGTTAAACGACTTTTCAGCGGAAGTGATTCTGAATCGACTCGCGTCTATTCCGAACCACTATCGAAACGATTGTATATGTGTTTAAAACCAGTCAAAAACTTGAGGTAAGTGATAAGAGTATACGTTGCAGAATCAAAGCGTTGCTCTTATTGAAAATCAGATTAACTTCTTGTATGATGGACAATGTTTGCAATGCAGTAAAAGTGATAGAAACAAATATACAAACACTTGGTGATAATGATCAAATTGACGGTGATTCAATATGTGATGGATTGTGATGTTTATATAAGTTCTTAATTCACAATCTTAACACTCGAATCGTTGATCAATTTGCTATTATAACCAAATATGAACAGAACGTAAATGAAAAAGTAAAAGCGACAAGAACACGATATTTATTTGGGCAGTTCGTCGATCGTCCTCGCTACGACTACGTCTGCCCCCAATTCTAAACTGAAATTGGGAAATCTTTCATTAATGTTGAAAGTAGTATATACAAAGAAGATAACAAAGCGATAAACCATAAACCAATTATGTCGATCCTTTGAATCTTCTTCCCCCTTAATCTTGAGTCAGATCAAGGTTATCCAAGAGCGTCACGTGATCCCTTTTCTGTAGTGTCTTCAATTCCCTCGAACCCTTGTTCTTCAATCTTCACACTCAGATGATTCTTCTATGAACACTCTTGATAAAAACCCCCAAGAATTACCTATCTTGGATGGACAAAACCCGCAGATTTTATTCACCAAAAACCCCACAAATCTTCACCCACTAGGAATCTTCAATTTCGTTCCATGGACGTTATCGAACTCGATCACTAACCCTCAACGTAAGAATGATTATGTGTAATTGTGTTGGAGATGACGAAGAACGAAGATGAGAAGCCTTTGTGTATCTTTCAGTCTTTGGTGTTGCTTGTAATAATGAACCTTGGACAATATATATGATAGCTTAACAGTTGGAGATGAGAGAAACAGAATTTTTGACTTTCTTGATCAGTTAGGTCGACCTCTTGTAGTGTTTAGGTCGACCTAGCAGAGCTTGCAGAATTTTGCTCCCAGTTAGGTCGACCTGTTAAAGGAGTAGGTCGACCAGAATCCTCTTCAGATGCATTCTGGGGACATTTTCTCAGATTAGGTCGACCTAGTTGTTGTGTAGGTCGACCTAGCAGATTGATATGTAAATTTCATCAATTTAGGTCGATCTAGATGATGTGTGAGTCGACCTAGCAGAAGTATATGGATTTTTCTCCATTTTAGGTCGACCTGGGTTGATAGTAGGTCGACCTAACTGCTGCTTTTCTGCATTCTTCTTGTTTTGCTTGTGTTGAGTCGACCTATATGCATGATAGATCAACCTGTTCTGTCATGAGTGATCAATACTTGCTTTTCTTTGAGTTTTCTGCTCCCGCTTTGTTGTTTGAATGCTTATTGAGTTTGCCATGAATCAAAAACATCTTTGAGTGTAATCTTGTATTCAAAAAAGGTGGTGCTTTAACCTCTCTGGTGCAAAATGTATTCCCCAGTGAAGTTTCTTTTCCCAATAAAATTTCATCTCTCCAACAAAGTCTTGCTTTCCCCAATGGAGTTCTTCCCGCAAGACATTTGTTTTCCCCAGTGGAGTTCCTTTTCCTCCCCAGTGGCGTCTTGTTTCATCATCATCATATGCATTCATTAAAATTGCATTGCATGATAAGTTCAAAAATTGTGTGTTTTATATATTTAAGTCTTTTCAATCTCGTCAAAACAAAGTTTTACAATCATCGTATCTCCGAATCGAATAAACTTAAATAGGGGCATCTGTCATACCCCAATTTTGACCCTAAAATCATACATTGGTTGCATTCTAATCATCAATCAAGAGCAGCATTGTGAAGTTCTATCTTTGATACTGTGATTTTCTCTGAGGGGAATCATCAAGCACTTCTAGCTCTTAATTTGTTTTATACTAACCAAAATCCAAAAATATGTATTTTGTCTCTTTTGTTTATATTTTACAGGTAAAAGATCGGGCAAAAATCAAAACAGTCCAAGAAAATGGATTTTTGAAAATTTAGTTGTGGAAATCGATTTACCCATATGGGAAATCGATTTCCTGAAACGAAACTTGAAAAAAAGGGAAGCATGACATTATTTTGGCACCAAACACATTTTCCTTGATTATTTTTTACCATTAACCAATATTCCACCTCAGCACAGATTAGTTTCCTTCATTAACCTCACTTTAACCCCACTTTATCAAGTTAAACACAAATTAATTACCAATTGAACAATTACCAAATTGCCCCCACCTCTCTCTTCAATTCTATAAATAGAGGCCTTCACCTCTTCATTTTACAAGCTTGAATATCCAAATAAACTCTTGCAATTTCTCTCTTCATCCCTACCAAATTCACTCAAAGCTCTCTTTTCTTTCATAAAGTTAGTGAGTTACATCTTGAACCTCGCTAACTTTGAGCTAAACCATCATCCATCTCTCTTTTTCTTCAATTGTTGATAGATCAAGACTTGTGTTGGTGTGTTCTTGAAGTGGATCCAAGTTTGTGCAACATTTGCTAAAATTCTATATCCTTTTCGATAATCGAAGATGTGATCTATTATTGTTTGTGTGTGATGCACCTTTGGTGCTATATTGGTCCCTTTTGGTGAAGAACTGATGGAAAATTCGTGCACATTGGTATATGAGATCATAAGGTGTTTGTGTTATTGTTTGAACAAGGTTTCATGCTTCTAGTTGCTGATTTTTTAAAAACTGCGCGCAGGGAATCGATTTCCTACAGAGGGAAATCGATTTCCACTCTGTTTTTTGCGCCATATTTAAATTCTGCAAGCAGGAAATCAATTTCCTACAGAGGGAAATCGATTTCCAATGAGGCAGAATGCTTGGTTTTGCTAGTTTTGACTTGTTTTTGGTTCCAACTCTTCTTCTACTCCATTCTTTTGAAAATTTTTTTAATCACAAGTTAGAGGCCTAATTTCTCTTTAATATCAATGGACTTAGGGCGTCGATAGGATGAGAATCCAAATCCGCAAAATTAAGTGGTTGAAATTATGGATGAAAGGAGATTTTGAATGTGGTTCCATCTTTTACTTCTTTTTATTATGATTGATGAAAGTCTTTGATACCTTGAGAATTCTTATGGATTCTTGGTAAAGACGAGATCGTTACCTATTTTCTTTTCATGTGGTATTGCCTTCGGAGAGTGATCTATATATCGCTTCTCTCGCATGCATTACCACATAAAGTTTTGACCGACCTCGTTGTAGAGTGATTTCTACATAAATCACTTGGCGATCTGCTTAACATAGCGCAATATTTCGTGTCTCGAAGAAAAAATATCAAACATAGAAGAGATTTGTATGCGGTTGGTTTAAGACTTATGGAATTTTATCGTGTAGTCGCTATGATTTTATCAAGCTTCTGATAAATTTCCATTGAATTTAAATCCGAGAACATCCTTCACTCACCATCGATCTTTCCTAGTGACTTTGATAACACACTTGACCAGTTTCAAGATGGTTATCTTTAACATCTAACAATTGACTTTAATTTCCTCACTTTATTATATCGCTCTTTATTTTTCGCTTTATTGCTTTATTTTATCATTTCATCATGTTTATGTTTCTTCCATTTTCTCTTTGTCCATTTGGACGTTTATATTCCGCTATTTTCTCTTTGTCCATTTGGACGTATTGTTTATGTTTCCGCTATTTTCTTTTTGTCCACTTGGACCATACTCTATTTTTGTGCTAAAACACTAATAAATAACAAAAATCTAAAAAATACATAAGGCCCTATGGACTATTGGTTACTATCCCGAGCATTTTGGAGACTTGGACTTTTGGACTTAGTACCTCTGGACCCTATTATTATGTTGTTACTCTGTCGTTATTCTGTCTGTCTGGCATTGGATTGTTGTCTATTTATGTTTGCAGGTATTTCTTTGAAAGCCCTTGATCGTTAATTCCAAGGCGTCGTGATAAGGATTTTACCCGAAAACAGCCGTTACTCTGCCCGATTTTCGTCAGAATTTTAATGTGCTTAATGAAAAGTGGTGCTAAAGATAATAAGTTCATATGGATCCCCAAGTGATAATGTCTTGGTTTAGTATTGATATTCCAAAGGATGGGAAATCTATCTTGACTCATAATGTCAAGTGTTGGCTTCTTATTTCGGTTAGATCATTCTTTCTTTAGCTTTTATTTTACGCACTAGGATAGCCTCTTCATCTCCTCCCCTTCTTAGATTTTCAAAATCTTCTCCCTTTTTCCAAAATCTTCTTATGTTTGCAAACCTCTTTTAAAAACCTTTCTTTAAAAATATTTTTTGCCCTTAGTGGCTTTTCTTCAAAAGCTTAGACACGATTAATTATTGTAGTAAGTTGCGATACCCCACGATTTTGAAATTCATTGATATAATGAGATATTTTCCGTGTGAGAGAACTAGTGGCATACTCGTTGATTTCCATCCGAGTTGGAGCCCTTCTTTCATTTGCGACGCAAACAACTCATTTGTTCTCATGATCAAGATCAATGGCTGAGTATTTCTCTCTGAGGACGATAAAGTGTTTATTCCTTTTAAACTGTTTTCCTTTTAAGAGGAACTACATTAGCTCTGACTTCTCCATTGCATCGAGGAGGTATGTAGGCACACGGCATAATGCTTTGCTGAGCTTATTTTAAAATAAAACAAACCCTTTTTTAGCACACACGACACAGATTTTCAAAAAGATTCCCGTGGAGTACCACAGATATGAGGGGTGCTTAAAACTTTCCCCTTGTATAACCAACACCAGTACCTAATATCTCTTCTTTTTGTTTTTAAAAACAAACTTTGGGTTTTATTTCGTTCTTTTCCCTTTTCCTTTGGAAACAATAAAGCGCGGTGGCGACTTTCACTGAAATATTGAGTCGAGTCAATCCTGTGGCTTCGTTCTCAGATTTTCCCTACTACACTATTCCACGCCGAGATAATTATTAGTTATCGATGCATATCAACTGAGTAATTGACAACCTCGACGCATGAATTCTCCCAGGGAAACCTTCTGCTTTGTATTTAATAGTCACACGATGACTATCATTCTTTTTATATGTGAATGCAAATTGATGAGCAATAGCATATTTACGCAACGTCTCTCGAAACTCATGTACATTGTTAAACCTTTGACCCACACCATTAATAGTATTCTACCACTGTTGTGCCCCTTTAGCCAGCTTCACCTCATTTGACGAAAGACTTAAAAGAGTTATCTCCATATCCGCATCAATTCGAATGGTATTATGATAAGCAACAGGAGTAGGTTAATCAGCGTAATGATTCATAATAGTATTGAACGACAATAATGTTTCAGACAAAGTTGTTCTACTAGACCTAAAACACAAAAATCAAAATCAAAATCAAATTCTAGAAAATCCCTATGAAACAACAATTACCTATATCATCATAGAACTAAAGAAACTACCTACTGGCAGGAATGGTAGAGATCTTAAGGGCAAGTACCTCTTAAACAAAGACATAGATTTTGACAGTACTCGAATCGTAATGAAACTTAACCATTCGTTGTAGATCCTTATCATTTGAAATTGAAATGAGAGTGGTCTTGTTTCTGGGAAGGAAACTCTTGATAGAAATGTAAATGTCATTATTAAAACTAAAAATTTCTACTATCAGAAACCTCGGGAGTCAGATCTTGGTTTTTTTATTGGCACAAACCTGGATCTTGATTGAGCCTTCTAGGGTGATGGTGAAGGAGACTTTGAAATCCTGAAATCCTATTATGCCCAGAGAGAAAATAATTTCACGCATTGTGTAAGTGTAACTTCATAAACATTGAATCTCATGATGAGAACAATTTCCATCAAGCAACACCATCTACTTCAAGCAAATTGTATGTTTGTAGAAAAGAGAAGTAGAAAAGAGTGTGATTAACCAATGAAGAATTCAACAAAATCAACCACAACCATATAGAAAAGAGTCTGATAAACCATCTTAAATCAAAAGTTTAGGGATTCAAATGAAATTTTTTTCAATCCCAATTCCATTGTTGCCTCAGTAATTTCTGTTTGCCCGGGGGGTGGGTTTGAAGACAGTGTTACCTTCACCAACTCACCTTCACAAAAAACCATCAAACTCTGCTGCAAGCCTACAATCTATATCAATCCTTAAACTTTATAACTCTATCTGATTCATACAATACATAGTAATACATATTTAGAATTAACGACTAAAATAATCAAAATAATCAGTGTGAAAGAGCAAAGATAAACTACCTTCATGTGTAAAACAACTAGTGTCAATATAAATGAATGAGCTATAAATTCAAGATTCGACGGCAAGTTATTAGGAAGGTTGGCTTGAATCGAAAAGGAAGAGAGAAGTTAGCCTATTTGATCCTCGCTAAGCTTCATAACATATGGTTCCTGGAATCCAGTTCAATAATCAAAATATTTTTAAGAAGAATCACAATTATTAAACCTATTGATAGATATCAATTCAGCTACTTATCGTGTCAGTCAAATTCGTTGATCCTGTAGCCCTATCAATGATCGAGCTGAGTTTGTAAATGATAGGTGAAGTCTTTAATCCACAACATTGCTTCCACTCTTAGACTACAATATCTCTTTCCTTGTCATCATGAACAACATTCCCGTGATCTGCATCTATACTATCTTTGCCCCTGCGGAGTTTTTCGAGTAAAGCTATAATTGAAGCGGATGCAGCAGCATTATGGGAATTCTTTTTGTTGTGTTAATCTAGATATATGGACCGCAACAAAGAAACTTCATGTGTATCAAAGGAATTTGGTAAACGAAATACAGAAAATATAAGGTGCGGTCAAAGAAACTTCTTGCATATATTTGCAGCAGTAGACAAAGCAACACGCTGAAACATAGAATTTTGTCAATATACGCTTCGTAGCTGAAGTTCCTATCGCCAGACGAATTGTAACTATCTAAGATTATAACATCATCTAAAATGTAGGTGATCAGTAATAGATGTAATATCCAAATAGAATAATATGAACATCACCTTTGTAAAGTAGAATGTAGAGGATAAGAAAGAAAATTTGAAATTACAATATCTTTTGATCATTTCACTTTGGTTTTGTAATAGAAGCTTCACTCTCTTAATCGGCAATACTACACTATTCAATATGATTGTTGCTGCGCCTCCCATTGCAAAATCCTTCAAAAATCTATCATATTGTGATTTCACCATTTTTTCCCTCTCCTCACTAATCCTGATAGATGTAATAAAACTTGATTGATCATAAATTTCCTATACAAATAACACATGCAATGAATCAAAGGGGATAATTGAACTCTCAGGCTATTAGTAAAGAATATAAGCAATTATTAAACTTAAAAAAGAACTTAATTTATAACTTTAATCAAAATGGGAGTTAAATCAATTGGACCACAAATGACCACAACACGGTTAACCAAAGATCCACAAGATGATTCAGTATGCCATGTTAATTTGGTTGTCAGTCCTAGAAGAGGTTAATAAACAGCAACAATCTAAAAGTGTAGCCAGAAAGTTGCACTCAACAACCTGATTATGCAACAGTCCAATGATGTCAAAAAATACTTGGGAGTTGGTCTTCCATCTGAACCTGCTCCGTTAATATTGAAAATATGTCCTCCGCGAGGTTGGCCCACCATCATCTTTATTGCCTAAATAGTAACCAAACATCCATGCATAACAAAGTACCTACTTTATTTACAGTGTGCCTCTTACATGAGAATATATTTTGCCTCTTAACAACATATCATCAAGCCAAGTGTGTTTGTTGTAACCACCTCACTGCACACACATAATCGGGAGTTAAAAGAAAAGGTAACAATTCTAACTTAATGCCAGGGTCTCACCATCCCTACCCAGCTTACATTGCACTATAAAAAGTCCTGCAATTGTAAGTGTTACGCTTTAGGGACTCAAAAAAGACAACCCGAACGTACCTGCAGAAGCTAAGTGCATACACAAAAAAGACAACCCGAACATACCTGCAGAAGCTAAGTGCATACCCTCACTAAGGGAAACCTCTTCTATTTGAGAGTTTCATCTTCATTGTGACTAAATTCCAATTTTGCATTGAGTTATTTTGAACCCTTCCCTTCAACAATCAAGGAAAAGTTGAGCAGAAATCAAATCAAACAAACTTCAGAGGAGAAAGGGAAGAACAGAAAACATAAATAAGTACTTGTAAAATTCACTCGAATTATTGTTGCTCTGCTTTATTGTGTTTGAATCTAAATAAAATTGAATTGTGCATCTGATTGATTCTTGCTGTATTTTGTGGTTGATATTTTTACTATGATTTCGAATTAAATCTATTAGCATTAAGAAAAACAAACCATAGCTCAGTTTGAAGAATCGAAATCGATACACACCTATCTCATCGGTTCCACCATGAATACAACAATTCGAGTGATAAGAAGAGGAGCGAAACAACTACCTAGATTTTGTGCTCCCATAACAGACCGGTATTTTCTTCAAATCTCTTTTGCATTTTGGGTTGGATGCGCTCTTTTGACCAGCCCACTCCCCATGTTTCTTCTTCTGTCCCTCCCCTCTACTTAAGCTCCTCATTTTCGGCCCTTGCTCTGCATGAAATAACCACTTTTACATGTAATCAAAATGGAAGACACATACACACTGGATGACCCTTAGAAGTAATAACCAAAATCATTACCAACCTAAGGTAAGGTCAGGCAGAGAGTGTTCGAGGAAGCGTGTAGTGGTTGATAATTCAACGTAGTAGAAGGTTGAAGAGGAGTTTCACAAACAAACAAAAAATTAGAAAAATATATTCGATTTAACCATACAATACAATATAACAATGTTATCTAACATGTCAGGTCAGTATCATTCCGATTTCTACCGCGTCATAACACGAATACGATGTGTTTCCAATTCAAACTCTCATCATGATGTATGCCAAACTTGAAGATTCAACAAAACAACAATCATTAATTAGAAAAGAAATACCTGAAAGAGCTTTAATTCGCATTGAGATTCATCGATTGAACACCATAGTGGTGCTATTGATTACATAGCATTAGATAGTTTAACCATTCAATGTTACAGAGAAATTAGGAACTGTTTTTGCATTTGGAAGAAAAAGGGTTTTGTGAAACCGCTATAGAAAAAGATTGGAAGGGGAATATGTAATGTTTCGTAACCGTGGAAGAGGATGGCTTTAAGGGAAGTTATGAGGATAGTGGAAATTGAAGAACAGAATGATGTAACTGCCGTAGTACTCACTTTGAAGAAGTTAATTTTGACGATGCTGATGTGAAATTTTAAGATGGGAGTTGCTGATGTGGAATGCCTGAGGATTGAGGAAAAACTAGACTTTTTTGTATATGATAGATTATTATTTAAGTTACTAAACATAAAATTGCTACCAATTATTACAATAAAGACTCATAAAAATAAAAATTGTTGGTTATAAAATTTTAAAATGACTCAAATTTTGAAACTAATCGTTACTTTCTCAATTCATTAATATGAAAATCAATTATAAACATAATTTTTGTAATCAATATTTATGATTAAGTAGATAATTTTGAATTAATTTTTTCTTAACCCTAATTCTATTTTTCTATTTCCCTCTTATTTCATTAATTATACAAATTTTTATGATTAAAAAATAACTCACTTATTTAAAAATAAAAATAAAATAAAAGATTCCCTAAAAAATATGATTACCAAAATTAATTTTTATATAATATAAATAAAAATCTCCTTGATAAAAATATAATTACCATTAAAATAATAGTTTCCTTAAAAGAATGTAAATAACTTTTATATAATTAACTAGTGTCTTACCCGTGCGTTCGCACGAGTACCCGTTGTTTTCGCGCATTGTGATTTAGAAAAATAAAAGGTATTAGTAAAAGACTAAATTTTGGTTAAAATTGAAAATATTATAAAAATACTAATATTAAAAAAATTAAATATTGAAAATAAAATGTATTTAAGAAAATAAAGTTTATATCGTTTTAGATTGATTAATATATCTAAGGATGCATTTAAGAAAGGTAGAGCATCCATTAAGAAATATTTGGTTTTAAATAAAAGAATAATTAAGTGTAATTTTATTAGTATACAATAAAAATTGGAAAGATCAATTATTTGGCTTAAATTATTACTGTTTTACTGACGGTATAACAAAATGACGCCTGCATAAAGAATAGACAACAGAATGGCAGATTGTCCAATGCAATAAAGTTAGTCACATTTACTCTCAACATACTAACATCGCCTCCCGTTAATATTGAATATTTTAATTAATAACTCCTTGTCCCCCTTAATATTTAACAGTTTGATCAATAACTTCATGTTCCCATTAATATACAATATTTTGATCAGTAACTTAATGTTTTCGTTAATATTCAATATTTTGATACGTAATTTCATGTTTTCGTTAATATTCAATATTTTGATCTGTAACTTCATGTTCCCGTTGTTATTCAAGATTTTGATCATTAATTTCACGTTGTAGTTAATATTAACATTTTGATCAGTAACTTCATGTTTCCGCTAAGATTAATATTTTAAACAGTAATATATATTTGTTTATATATATATATATATATATATATATATATATATATTTGGAATTATTGTCATAATTTCATATTTTCGTTAATACTCAATATTTTGATTAGTAACTTCATGTTTCCGTTCATATTTAGTAATTTTGATCAGTAACTTTATGTTCTCGTTATTATTCAATATTTTGATCAGTAATTTCATGTTCCTGTTAATATTAATATTTTGATGAGTAATTTCATGTTCCTGTTAATACTCAATATTTTTATCAATAACTTCATGTTCACGTTAATATTCTATATTTTGATTAGTAACTTTATGTTTTCACTAATATTAATATTTTAATCAATAACTTCATGTTCCTGTTAATATTCAATATTTTTTATCAGTAACTTCATGTTCCCGTTATTAGTAAATTCAGGTTTTTGTTACTATTCAATATTTTGATCAGTAACTTCATGTTCCCGTTAATATTCACTATTTTTATAAGTAACCTAATATTCCCGTTAATATTCAATTTTTTGATCACTAATGTCATACCCTAATTTTGACCCCCCCCCCCCCAAGATGTCACATCATCTGGGATTTCACAATCTCCCAGAGCAAACACCAATTCACTAGGTATTCTATTAGGGTTTCCAGTCTATGAGATTCAGGCAAAGGATCAAATTAATGGTCAACATAATCCTCAAACCAAATCATAGGGACTAAGATGTTTCATTCATCCACCTAAGATCTCTAATCCCCAGGCATCAGGCCTCAGACCTACCTAGGTCACCAAACTAGGGTTTTGAGCCAATCAAGGACTAAAATCAGGGATCACCTTTGGGAACACTTGTAGAGATTCGAGACATGATCTCAAAGACTGTATCATCTTCAAATTATCCCTATATCAATATCCAATGGGATTTGTACTTCAATTCAAGATCCACAGTTATCAATTTCATCTGGTCCACAATTAGGGTTTTTGACCTAATTCTTCTAGACAATTGACTTTTAACCAGGACATGACTCCACGACTCAAACCATGATTTAAAGACCTCTAATACTTCAATATAATCCTTTAACTTCATTAATTTAGAGAGGAGGGCTTGATTCATCTAAAAAATCCAAGATTTGTACTTCATTAGGAAAAAGTCAACTGCACAGGATTACCTTTGACTTTTTGGATATTTGGTCAACCATGGACTTTTGAAGATCAAAATCATCAATATATGATTAGTCAAGTCATTTGACCAATAAAAATCAAGAAAATCAATTAAGGATCCAAAAGTTAAAGTTTGAGTTTTCATACCTAGAAATTTTTATAAGTGCTTTTCAAGGATTTTCTTCAAACTTTGAGAGGGAATATCTCAAAATTTCAAGTACAAACTAAAGAAAACTCCTAACATTAAAGTTGTAGATTTCGGTCCGATAAACAACTTTGTCACACCTCTTGAGTTTGCAAAAGATCAACCATTGAAGAGATATGGAGCTCCAAAGTTGCTGCCAAATCAAAAATGGTGAAGAACCCTAGTTTTCTTCCAACTTCAGGGCCAATTTTCACAGACTTCCCAAATGATTTTGAAGAAACACCAAGCTAATGAATTGAAATATATATCAAGGGCTTTCCAAATTATGCTAAACCACCCCCAAATTCCTTTTGAGTAGAAAGTTATGCATGTTCAAAGTTGGGCATTTGAAGTTGTTTTGAGCCATAACCAAATTTTTGCCTCTTACCAATTTTGTGCAATTACCTCTACCAATTGATGCTACATGACACATAACATATCAGTAGAGATGCCATGTAATCATTTTCATCATTGCATAGCGATTGGAGAATATTCCCAAAAACAAGAACATGTGATTATGTAATGATTACTTTTGGGAAATTTATGGCCAAGTAGTGAATCATCAAAGGAATCTCTTCCCAACCAATTGGAGCTCATTTCTGCATCATAATTGTCCCCTAATATTAAGCAAAACTGAGGGCTAGGGAGTGGTATCAAAAAATCCATCATTGCATTTGGATATTTCACATTTCTTCATGCCTAAGCTGCTCCAAGAGTGACCTTGCTAAGTTTGCTTCACTCTCTACTACTCTGATCATTGTGCCTATAAATAGAAGTGCTCTCCTCAGTATTAGACACACCAAAGAAACTACAATTATTGCTTTCTCCTTCTCCCCCTCTTGCGTATTATTTTCTTAAGTTCTTTGGCTAGAAGAATCGAATTCTTCAAACCAAAGCTCTTCCTTTGAAAGTAACCCTTCTAACATCTCAAGAAGGTTCATTAGAAGTGATCCAAGCACCTGGAACACTTCTGAAAGTGGAGGATCACCATATCCACTTTCAATTTGGAGCTTAAGCAAGAGAGGTCGCATAGAGCAATTCAGAGGGTGTCAATCAAGTTTGAACATACCAACATGTTCCTTGGGGTGTAGTGAAGCTATCCAGATGCTTGCAACACTTCTGTAAGTGCATAATTAACATCCCCCATTCTCACTTGGAGCTCATATAAGTGAGGTTGAGTTGAACAATTCAGAAGGAATCAAAGAGAAATAAAGGTCCATATAGGATCCCTGAGGAACAAGGAAGCTTCTGCAGTCACTCATTCATTGTTGGGAGTCCTCCACCATAGCCATCGATATAACACCCTTCTAAACCCCCGCGGAAAATAAAATATAATCAGAGTAATAACACATCAAGGATGCTACAATTATTAAAATACATAAAAATACCAAGTCAATTGTCATGCTTTATTTGAATTTAACCAATATCAATCATGTGTTTAGCACAGCGGAACTTAATTCAACAGTATTAGGAAACATATCCACCCAATCAAGATGCCGCTACATCCTTAATCTGAAATCATCAAAGTAATGGTGAGTTTCATTCGAATTAATAAACATTATACAGTCATAAGCAATAAAATCTCATAGAAATTGTCATCCATTCAAACATACATGTAAATTCGGAAATTATTATAACAAGCAAACATCAGTACATAAGCATATTCCAATACACCACACAATCATTCAATCATATCAGAATATAATGCAATGAATGGACTGACACTAATGCATGTGGTACCATACATGGGATAAACCCATCCAACCGATCTTTTTCATCACCAAGATACAGTTTAACCAGCACAAATTCCACACAATGGGAATTATGCCCACCATTTTGATCCACTTTCATCACCGGGATCCATCACCAAAAATGTATGCTAATGAATGCAACATATAACATGCTTACAACATCACCAATCCGATGTATCACATCGTCTCATTATCATCACCAAATCATCACCGATAAGCATGCATAAGTTTTAGCATTCATACAAATATCTCACACGCATACATGTAAAACATCACCCAATAAATAATACAAACAGGGTATGAAACTTGTACTTTACGTCCCCACCACCTATTCAACGTATAGGCCAATAACTCAGCTTCGCAGTGCTCCAAATGGCACATAAATCGGATACTCGGATCAAAAGTTATGGGATTTTAAAGATAAAACATTTTTAGAAAAATTGCAGCAGAACCCGGTTCGTCCCTACATGGGAACCGGTTCCTGGCTGCTTCCCAAAACACACTTCTGGTTTTTACTATGGGGAACCGGGTTGTCCCTACATGGGAACCGGTTCCCAGCAACCCAGAATCCACACACCTCTGTTTTTATGATGGGGAACCGGTTCGTCCCACATGGGAACCGGTTCCTACGTACCTGCACAGCCAAAATCATCATTTTGACAGCATTTACCCTATCCCATTTCCCCAATTTCAGGTACATACGAACATAGCACACAAATACCATCAATTTTCACATCATCACGTATTTCAGACAAGTTTTATACAATTATTAATAGCATATACCATGAGTATTAACGGGCAATCGCATAAAGGATTATTAACCCGAAGAATCCCCCCTTACCTCAGAGTCGAATCTTCGAAGTTCTGCTTCTCCTTTGGCTCTTCTCCCTTTCACGTGTTCTTCAGTTCTCAGACTCTGTCTCTTTTGCTTCTACTTCCTCTTTTCCCAATTCCCTTTATTTTATGAAAATAAAATAAAATATCTTATTAGGCTTGCTTAGTTAGCACCCCCCCCCCCCCTTCTGCTAACCACCACTCTAGGCCCAATACCAATATTTCATCATTTTTCCAAATAGTTCCCAAAAATTATTAATTCTAATAATTTAATTAATAAAAATAATTAAATTAATAAACAAGAATTAACGGGGTGTTACAACTCTCCCCCACTAAAAGAGTTTTCGTTCTCGAAAACATACCTCAAACGAAGAGTTCGGGATAAGAGTCCTTCATCTGACTCTCCAGCTCCCACGTAACATTCCCACCTGCGGCTCCTCCCCAAGCCACTCGGACCAAAGCTATCCCTTTACCACGTAGTTGTTTTAACTTCCGATCTTCGATCCTCATAGGCAAAGCCACAACTGTCATATTATCCCTCACTTGCACATCATCTACCTGGATTACATGAGACGGATCCGCAATATATTTCCTCAATTGAGATATATGGAATACGTCATGTAGGTTTACAAGTGTTGTTGGTAAAGCAATGCGATAAGCCACCTCTCCTACTCTTTCCGTAATCTGAAACGGACCAATGAAATGCGGCGTCAACTTCTTTGACTTTAGTGCTCGACCAACACCCGTCGTAGGAGTTACCCTCAGAAACACATGATCTCCTTCTTGAAATTCAAGTGTTCTCCGCCTCTTATCATGATAGCTCTTCTGACGACTTTGAGAAGTCTTCATCTTCTCCTGAATCATATTAATCTTTTTCGTCGTCTCTTGAACAATTTTTGGTCCAATCACTGCACTTTCACCAGATTCATACCAACACAGTGGTGTCCTACACCTCCTACCATACAAAGCTTCAAATGGAGCCATACTAATACTCGAATGGTAGCTATTGTTGTAAGTAAATTCAATCAACGGCAAATAACTATCCCACGCACCACCATTTTCCAATACACAAGCACGCAATAGATCTTCCAATGATTGAATCGTTCTTTCAGTTTGACCATCAGTCTGCGGATGATAAGCAGAGCTCAACCTCAATTTAGTACCCAAGGAATTCTGCAACCCTTCCCAAAATCTGGAGGTAAATCTTGGATCTCTATCTGATATTATGCTCGAAGGAATACCATGCAAACTTACTATTTTCTCAATGTACAACTGTGCCAACCTTTCCATAGAATAATCCATCCTCATCGGTATGAAGTGAGCAGACTTCGTCAGTCTATCTACAATAACCCAAATAGCTTCATAGTTCTTAGCTGTTCTTGGCAATCCAGATACAAAGTCCATGGATATACTATCCCACTTCCATTCAGGAATAAATAAAGGCTGCATAGATCCATACGGCTTCTGATGTTCGATCTTTGACTTCTGACAAGTCAAACAAGAATAAACAAATTCAGCTATTTCCTTTTTCATTCCAGGCCACCAGAATAACTTCTTCAAATCATGGTACATCTTAGTAGCACCAGGGTGAATACTCAATCCACTGCGATGTCCTTCTTCCAAGATACTCTTCTTCAGTTCGGTAACATCAGGAACACAAACACGGTCGCCAAATCTCATTATGACATTCTCATCAATTCTGAATTCTCCTCCCTTTCCTTGATTAATCAAAGTCAATTTGTCAACTAGTCCCACATCATCTTTTTGTCTTTCTCTGATCTCATCAAGAATTCCACTTGTCAGCTTCAGCATACCTAACTTGATGCTATTCGAAGTACCTTCACATACTAAACTCAGATCCCGGAATTGCTCAATCAAATCTAGTTCTCGGACCATCAACATAGACATATGTAAGGACTTCCTACTCAAGGCGTCAGCAACGACATTCGCCTTACCCGGATGGTAATTCAGGTCAAAATCATAATCTTTAAGGAACTCTAACCACCTCCTCTGTCTCATATTAAGCTCATTCTGGTCGAATAAGTACTTCAGACTCTTATGATCACTAAACACCTTGAACCGTGAACCATAAAGGTAATGTCTCCATAATTTCAACACAAACACCACTGCTGCCAACTCTAAGTCATGAGTCGGGTAATTCTTCTCATGCACTTTAAGTTGTCGCGACGCATAAGCGACTACCTGTTGGTTCTGCATTAGTACACCTCCAAGTCCCATCAAAGAAGCGTCACAATACACAACAAAAGATTATGCCGGATTCAGCAAAATTAAAATAGGAGCACTAGTAAGCCTCTTCTTCAATTCTTGGAATCCTTCTTCACACTTCGAGTCCCAAACGAACGCTTGACCCTTCCTAGTCAACTTCGTCAATGGTAGAGCTAACTTTGAAAATCCTTCTATGAACTTCCGATAGTAACCTGCAAGACCCAGAAAGCTACGAATTTCAGTAACGGACTTCGGAGCTTCCCACTGAGACATAACTTCTACCTTTGCTGGATCTACGGCAATACCGTTCTTGGAAATTACATGGCCAAGGAAACTCACTTCACTTAACCAGAAATCACATTTCGACAGTTTGGCATAAAACTTCTTCTCTTTCAACACTCCCAGCACAATTCTGAGATGCTTTGCATGTTCTTCTTCCCTTTTGGAATATATTAGAATGTCATCAATGAACACCACGATGAATCTGTCAAGATAAGGATGAAAAATCCTATTCATGTATTCCATGAAAACACCAGGTGCGTTAGTAACTCCAAACGGCATCACGGTGTATTCATAATGACCATACCTCGTTCTGAACACAGTCTTCTGAATATCGTCCGTCTTCACACGAATCTGATGATACCTAGACCTCAAATCAATTTTACTGAATATACTAGCTCCGACCAACTGATCCATCAAATCATCAATCCTCCGCAATGGATACCGATTCTTGATAGTAACTTTACTCAGTTGTCTGTAGTCTACACACAACCTCATAGATCCTTCCTTCTTCTTTACCAATAACACCGGTGCACCCCACGGTGATACACTCGGACGGATGAACTCTTTCTCCAACAATTCTTCTAGTTGACTCTTCAATTCAGTCAATTCAGATGCTGACATTCTATAAGGCGCCATCGACACAGGACTGGTTCTAGGAACTAATTCAATAGCAAACTCTACTTCCCTTTCAGGTGGTAGCTCTCTAACATCTTCTGGAAAAACTTCTGGAAATTCTCGTACCACTGGTAATTCATTACTCACTACTCTTCCTTTCATTTCCATCGACGCAAAAAGCATAAACACGGATGCCCCGTCTTGAATCGTTTCACCCACTTGTCTTGCAGTCATTGCCAACTCTTCGACACTAACCTCTTCAGGAAAGATGACCGCCTTCGTAAAACAATTGATATGAACTCGGTTAAATTGCAACCAGTTCATCCCCAGAATAATGTCAAGTTGTTCAAGTGGAAGGCACACTAACTCCATTCCAAACTTCCTACCAAATATATCAATAGGACAGTTCAAACATGCAGATGAAGTGGTCACTGAACCCGACGCAGGAGTGTCAATAACCATACTTCCATTAATCTTTGATATCTCTAAATTCAGCCTCTTAGCACAATCCAATTAAATAAACGAGTGAGTTGCACCAGTATCAATAATCGCAATTAAAGGTGTGTTATGTATGAAACACGTACCTTTAATCAGTCTATCCTCCGGAGTAGTTTCTGATCCAGACAAAGCAAAGACTTTTCCCCCAGACTGGTTCTTCTTCGGCTTGGTGCACTGTGTACTGATATGACCCTCTTCGCCACAGTTATAGCAAGTCACAGTTCTCATTTTACAGTCGGGAGCAACATGGCCTACTTTGCCACACTTAAAGCACTTCTTCTCTTCTTTCTTGCACTCATTCCTCTTATGTCCTGGTTCACCGCAGTTGAAGCACCTAAAGGGAGCACCAAAATCTCTCCCACTAGGCCTTTTCCAATCACCAGCTCTTGGGTTTCCTCTACCACATGGTTTACCTCTGTCCATAGGCTTCTTACCCTTCTTATCAACTAACTCGCGAGAGTGAGATGATTACAGCCTTATACTATCTTCCTCAAAAATCCTGCTACAGTCCACTAAATCAGCAAATCGGCGAATCCTTTGATACCTGATGCCCTGTTTGATCTCATCACGAAGACCATTCTCAAACTTGATACACTTAGATAATTCCCCGGCTGCATCGCTGGTGTAGTGTGTGTAGTACTTAGCCAATTCCACAAATTTGGAAGCATATTCAGGCACTGTCATACTACCCTGTGTCAGCTCCAAGAACTCAATTTCCTTCCTTCCCCGAACATCTTCAGGAAAGTACTTCCTCAGAAATTCTCTCTTGAATATGGCCCAAGTAATCGCAATCCCATCTGAATCCAATTTCGTCTTAGTAGTAACCCACCAGTCATCAGCTTCTTCTGATAGCATGTGAGTACCGTACCTCACCTTCAGATTTTCCGCATAATCGATCACTCGGAAGATCCTCTCGATCTCCTTCAACCATTTCTGAGCACCATCAGGGTCATGGGTGCCTTCGAACAGTGGATGGTTGTTCCTCAGAAAGCTGTTCAACTGCCTGTCAGCACCAATCATAGCCCCATTAGCATTTCCTCCCAGTACACCGGCGATCATGCCCAGAGCCTCTGCAATAGCGTCATCATTCCTTCCACCTCTTCCAGCCATTGTTCTGCTAAATCACAAAACAAGCTCATCAGAATAAAAGTATCGACAGTGTTTACCTTACACTAGTCGCATACAAGGGAATACTGACACTAAGACTCTGACTCTAACGACCGACTATGCTCTGATACCACTATTGTAACACCCTTCTAAACCCCCGCGGAAAATAAAATATAATCAGAGTAATAACACATCAAGGATGCTACAATTATTAAAATACATAAAAATACCAAGTCGATTGTCATGCTTTATTTGAATTTAACCAATATCAATCATGTGTTTAGCACAGCGGAACTTAATTCAACAGAATTAGAAAACATATCCACACAAATACTCAATACATAAATCCATAACCAAAATGTAAACAATGTATATCAAGTAACGCTAAGACTAGTCAATCCCAGTGTTACAATCAGAGCATGACTCGACACGAACTACGGGCTAGCCTACAAGCTATCTTCACCCAATCAAGATGCCGCTACATCCTTAATCTGAAATCATCAAAGTAAGGGTGAGTTTCATTCGAATTAATAAACATTATACAGTCATAAGCAATAAAATCTCATAGAAATTGTCATCCATTCAAACATACATGTAAATTCGGAAATTATTATAACAAGCAAACATCAGTACATAAGCATATTCCAATACACCACACAATCATTCAATCATATCAGAATATAATGCAATGAATGGAATGACACTAATGCATGTGGTACCATACATGGGATAAACCCATCCAACCGATCTTTTTCATCACCAAGATACAGTTTAACCAGCACAAATTCCACACAATGGGAATTATGCCCACCATTTTGATCCACTTTCATCACCGGGATCCATCACCAAAAATGTATGCTAATGAATGCAACATATAACATGCTTACAACATCACCAATCCGATGTATCACATCGTCTCATTATCATCACCAAATCATCACCGATAAGCATGCATAAGTTTTAGCATTCATACAAATATCTCACACGCATACATGTAAAACATCACCCAATAAATAAAACAAACAGGGTATGAAACTTGGACTTTACGTCGCCACCACCTATTCAACGTATAGGCCAATAACTCAGCTTCGCAGTGCTCCAAACGGCACATAAATCGGATACTCGGATCAAAAATTATGGGATTTTAAAGATAAAACATTTTTAGAAAAATTGCAGCAGAACCCGGTTCGTCCCTACATGGGAACCAGTTCCTGGCTGCTTTCCAAAACACACTTCTGGTTTTTACTATGGGGAACCGGGTTGTCCCTACATGGGAACCGGTTCCCAGCAACCCAGAATCCACACACCTCTGTTTTTATGATGGGGAACCGGTTCGTCCCACATGGGAACCGGTTCCTGCGTACCTGCACAGCCAAAATCATCATTTTGACAGCATTTACCCTATCCCATTTCCCCAATTTCAGGTACATACGAACATAGCACACAAATACCATCAATTTTCACATCATCACATATTTCAGACAAGTTTTATACAATTATTAATAGCATATACCATGAGTATTAACGGACAATCGCATAAAGGATTATTAACCCGAAGAATCCCCCCTTACCTCAGAGTCGAATCTTTGAAGTTCTGCTTCTCCTTTGGCTCTTCTCCCTTTCACGTGTTCTTCAGTTCTCAGACTCTGTCTCTTTTGCTTCTACTTCCTCTTTTCCCAATTCCCTTTATTTTATGAAAATAAAATAAAATATCTTATTAGGCTTGCTTAGTTAGCACCCCCCTTCTGCTAACCACCACTCTAGGCCCAATACCAATATTTCATCATTTTTCCAAATAGTTCCCAAAAATTATTAATTCTAATAATTTAATTAATAAAAATAATTAAATTAATAAACAAGAATTAACGGGGTGTTACAATCGACCTTTAGTTTCAGAGGTATTTTTTCAAACTCTACATCTATGATTCTTGCATCTATTTTGTTATAGCTCTATACCAGTCTGTTCAACATCATCAGAGGATGAAAAACCCTCTATCATCATTCATTTATTCATCGTATGCATCATTTAATTTTAAATTTAGGGTTTATGTGTTCGTAGTGTTTATACTGAAATTCTTTAGATACACTCCAGAATAAATAATTTCTGAGCCAATGATCATATTCCTCGTCCAAAAACGAGCAAGTTTGATGTTTGAATCATTTGATTTGGTTGAGAATTAAGAAAGTTAGAAAATCCAGAATTTGAGTGATGAGAGGTTGAAAATGGAGATGGTGTTCGCGTGCCATTTTCAAATTTTCAGAAGCAAGTTTATAATATTTTGAATGGTGTGCGTGTTATAACTCGAATGTATCGTTAGCTCACTTTGTCACCAGCGCGCCTTTAGAACTCTCATGCCCAAGGTCTGGGGTTCGATCCCCCTCAGAGCTTTTATTTTATATTTTCCAAAGTGCATTTTAGCCCATTTCTTCTCATATCTCAATTGATTTTCATTCCCTTAGTGCAGTGGGGATGTAGCCCAAATGACTTGATTTATGTCGGCTCCCCCCTGGGGGAGAGGGTTCAAACCTTACTACCAACAAAACCAACCATTTGTGATATTTTTCTTCATTTTTCTTTACAACTTCACTTAATCATTTCACCTATCAAAATTAATCAGTTTCACTTGATTTTTCACACACTTTTCATTTATCATACCTATTTTATGAAAAACTAAAAAAATCACAAAAAATATTATTTATTTGATATATTTTTGTTAGGTTTAAAATGGTGTATTTTTAAGTATTTTAAAATATAGTTTTCTTTAGATTTTTCCAACCTAATCACTTTGTGAATATTTTGTGATCAAACCTTGTCCATTTTAAATCAATCTTTTGGGCCTCTTGAATATTAAAGAGTGTAAGACCCAACACCTTTTTGAAAATACAGTTTTCAAAACACAATAAATCTTTTCGGCCTCTAATAGAGAGTAAGTCTCGTCCCTTTTTCCTTTTCATTTTCCAAACATTTCTTTTTAAACAATAAACTCCTCACCTGTTTTTCAAAACTTTCTTCTCGGTATTGAAGGGCATTATTCCCGACGAAACTCTTCATATATCTGTGACCTAGTGTCCATCTTCACTTCTTCTGTTTTCAATAAACAATTTCAAAATTGTTCACAATAAACAAATTCAACTGTTTTCAATCAACTATCAATCTGTTTTCAAAACAACTTCAATTTCAAATCAATTTCACATGGGCCTCTCCTCGAGTCTAAGTCCCAAAACACTTTTTCTTTTTAATACTGATACCAGTAAACAACCAAGCTGATGGTAAGGCTTTGTACATACATCTTTCAAAGGCCTTCTCTTCATCCAGGTTAGGCTTTACAACTTTCAATTCGTGTCAAATATAAACTGTATACAGCCCTAAGATGAATTATTCCTGGTGAAACATCTTCAAAAAGCCTTAGAACAAAAATAGGGCACATCCACCCAAGAGGACTTATTCCCGGTGAAACCTCTTACCCATTTGCTTAGAGCCAAACTAAGTTCAAAGCCAAATAAAATTTGTTGGTTATAAAATTTTAAAATGACTGAAACTCATAAAGTAATAGTTACTTTCTCAATTCTTTAATATGAAAATCAATTTTAAATATAATTTTGTTAATCAGTATTTATGATTAAGGAGATAATTTTAAAATAATTTTTGCTCAGGCGTAATTCTATTTTTCTATTTCCCTTTTATTTCATCTATTTTACAAATTTTTATGTTTAAAAAATAACTTATTTAAATATAAAAATGAAATAAAAGTTTCGTTAAAAAATCTGATTACCAAAATTAATTTTTATATAATATGAAAAAAAGTTTCTTTAGTAAAAATATAATTACCATTGAAATAAAATTTTCCTTAAAAAAATGTAAATAACTTTTATATAATTAATTTTCATAGAGAAGAAATTAAAATATATAAATATATATATATATATATATATATATATATATATATATATATATATATATATATATATATATATATATATATATATATATATAATACAACATAGATATCTATATATACAACGATTTGAAATTGTCATAATGTGACTTAAAAAATGATTTTGTGATAATTCAACATGTGATAATACAACAAAATTTCAGATATATTTATCCATTAACTAGAAATTAGAATTAACTAGAGCATGAAACAACATACTACATCTAATTTCCAAGGAAATACAAAATTGCAAACTACATCATGAGAGAGCAAGAACTTGCAATGTTGATTCGACTTAGAATCCAGCAAAGGAAATACAAAATTGCAAACTACATAATAATTGGTAGATTATGACCAAACACAACCACCTTTTGGAACAAAGCATAGTACTTTAAAGTGTTGAGGAAGAAAGCTGCCATTGCCTCAACAAATTTAATTCTTCAAGTATTGATTATGTCATTATTGCAGATGCAAATACTTTAAAGCATGTGAAGAGATTTGGTGGATGTCCCGACCAAACTTCTTCAGGTGTCTTCATATCAGGGGCGGTTCTATAGCCCAGCGAGCCCGGACACGCGCCCGGGCTCAACCCCTATTTTCTTTGTATTTTCCCTAATTTAATAGCCAATTTTTAAATGGATCCAAGGGCAAAATCAGTAAAAATAAGGGTGTAAAAATTAAAATATATGAATACCCAATTGGCCAAACAGACCCAACCCAATTAATTATTTAAGACTTAGAATAAAAATTAAAAAAAAAACTATTCAGTACAGCCTGCTCCTCTCTTTATCTGACTGTTCATATTTCTCTCTCCCCTCTACGTCACTTCACCGTTTCAATTCAAACAGCAACCAAGACAGCAGGAGCACGTTTGCAGCAACTAGCAGGAACAGGTAATGTCTTTCTATTATTTTTTTTCTTATTATAATAAATCTATTATTATATTATATATATTATATAGGTTATTCATACTTTATTAAACTTTTATTCTTTAGATAGTTACACACAGTAGATTGTTCAATTGCAATATAGGTTCTTTAGATAGTTACACACAGTAGGTTGTGCAATTGCAATATAGGTTCTTTAGATAGTTACACCGTACCGCAAATTATAATTACAATTGCAATATAGGATGTTCTTTAGATGTACTGCAAATGAATTATAAGTTTAAATTTTTATTATTTTTAAATTGTTTGTTCATTGAACTCATAAGACAATTTAAAATTATTATTAACTTATTATATATTTTTTATATCATAGTAAAATAGTTTAATTCTTTTTTAGAATATAATACTTATATTTTAATTCTTTCAAAGATTTTGGTTAATTTAATAGGTCATTCATAATAGTAAAATTCTCTTTTAATTTTTTTGTTAAGATCTATTTATTTTATTTAATTAGTCGGTCTTGTCTATTTGTGTGTTACAAATTGTTTATCTAAAAATTCTTTTCACTGAATCATTAAATTTCAGAGATGGGGAGGTTTTTAGTTCCTAGAACAAGTATTGAGAATGTGAATGTTAAGCAATCGGAAGCCGAAGTAGAAGAAACACCCCCTAATGTGGCCAACGAGTTTAATCCAAATGAGATTGTGCGTGATCCAGGATGTAGGAAACAAATTCACGAGTATGCTCCTGGTATTCAAGACCAAGTGAGGAGGGCATATATATTGAAGGGTCCAACGCAACCAGATTTAGCAAGATTTCCTTGTACTCAATTTGGGAAGTCTTCAAGAGCATTTTGTAAAGCTTGGTATAAGAGTTATACATGGATTGAATACAGTGAGTCAAAGGATGCAACTTATTGTTTCTATTGCTTTCTCTTTAAGCCTCCTGGGAGGGCCGAACACTTTGGCTATGAAGTCTTCAACAAAGACGGATTTAAAGATTGGAAGCATGCATCTAAAGCCTTTAAAGATCATATTGGTAGTCATGATAGTAAGCAAAACTCATGTATGAAGCACTATGATGATTATAATAATCAAAGACAAAGTGTGACAAGTATCTTTGCTAGAGCAACTAGGGAATCAGAAGAATTGTATAAGATCTGTTTGACTTGTTCTTTAGATTGTACTAGATATCTCATGGCACAAGGCATTGCTTTCCGTGGCCATGATGAAAGCTTTACTTCTCTAAACAAGGGAAATTTTAGAGAGATGGTGGATTGGGTAAAATCTAATGATGAAAAAGTAAGAGATGCTTTTGATCGTGGTCCAAAAAATTGCACAATGACTTCCAGTGACATTCAAAAGGAGCTTGCAATGTCTTGTGCACATGAAGTTACCAAGGTGATTATGGAAGAGCTTGGTGATAGACAATTCTCTGTGCTTATTGATGAGTCACGTGATATATCTGTCAAAGAACAAATGGCGGTTATGTTGAGTTTAGTACAATGAGTTTGTTATTGAAACTACTACAATTATTAACTTAAACTTTTAAATTTCATTCAAATATAACATAGATGAATACATTTGAATTTTTATTTATCTTTCTAGGTTCTTGAACGACAAAGGGAAAGTTGTGGAACGATTTATTGCTCTACATCATGTAAAATATACTACATCTGAGGCACTAAAGGATGCTCTTTATGGTATTCTCGATCACTACATGTTATCTATTTCAAGGATACGAGGGCAAGGATATGATGGGGCTTCAAATATGAGAGGTGAGTTTAATGGTTTACAAAGAAAGATTCTAGATGAAAACCCTTATGCTTTCTATGTCCATTGTTATGCTCACCGTTTGCAATTGGTGGTTGTGTCTGTTGCTAGTAGTTGCTCATCTATTCATGATTTCTTTGAGTACATCTCCTTGATTGTAACCACAACAAGTGCATCTTGCAAGAGAAATGATGCTTTGAAGGAGGCACAACATCGAGAAATTTTGAATAGACTTGAGAGTGGTGAGATATCTCAAGGAAAGTGCTTGCACCAATCATCTAGTCTTGCTAGACCCGGAGATACTAGATGGGGTTCACATTATACTACCTTGATTCGTTTGGATCAGATGTGGTCCTCCGTGTTAGAGGTGCTTAGTATTGTTGATGAAGATGGACGTGGACCATCCTAAGCGGCGGGTTTGATAGAAAAAATGGAGAGCTTTAAATTTGCTTTCATTTTGAAGTTTATGTTAAAGTTGTTTGGTATCACAAATGAACTTTCAAAAATCTTGCAAACAAAAGATCTTAATATTGTGCTCGCTATGGAATTAGTTGATGATGTTAAAGCTCGGTTGGCTACATTGAGAGAGAGTGGTTGGGATGATTTATTTATTGATGTCCAAGAATTTTGTTTTGCTCAAAGTATTCCGGTGCCAAATATGGATGAAGAAATACCGGTTCGGGGACGTTCAAGAAGAGAAGGGAGGACTGTCACTAATCTTCACCATTACCGCGCAGAGATTTTTTATGTTGCTATTGACAAAATATGTGTTGAGATGGATCACCGGTTTTGTGAAGGAAGTAACGTTGTGCTGGATTGCTTCTCATGTCTTGACCCCAAGAACTCTTTTTCCAAGTTTGATGTTGATAAGCTTGCTCGTCTTGCTAATATTTATCATGTAGACTTTTCTGATGATGACCGTGGAACAATAAGGGAGCAACTTGAGACTTATGTACATCAAGTGAAAAGGCATGCTTCCTTTACTTCTTGTGAAGATGTTCAAAGTTTGGCTATGAAGATGGTTCAAACTGAGAAACATTTGGTATTTCCATTGGTCTACAAGCTCATTGAGTTGGCTTTGATATTGCCGGTGTCGACAGCATCCGTTGAAAGAGCTTTTTCAGCAATGAAGATTATCAAGTCTAATTTGCGCAACAAGATCAACGATGTGTGGTTCAATGACTTGATGATATGTTACACCGAGCGGGAGATATTCAAGACACTTAAAGATGTTGATATTATTCGAACATTCACCGCAAAGAAGTCTCGGAGAGGGCATTTACCTCTTAATTTTATTTAGCACACTATTCGCATGTTAAGTTTCATCTCTTTTATGTAGCACACTTTATGACTATTTATATATTGTCACATGTAAAGTTCAGTAAAATTTTTTGCCCAGGCTACATAATATTTCTGGCTCCGCCACTGCTTCATATCTAACGTAGTCGAAGGATATTTGTTTATCATATATGTTGCTGTTGAAACAGCCTCGGCCCAAAAAACCTTCTTTAATCTAACACTAGTCATTATACATCTTATACACTCTTATACACCAACTCCAATAATATTATTCATCCAACAATTAAGGTAAATTAAAGAGTTAGTTAAAGATAAGGAGGAAAAAAAAGGCTTAGACATACTTGATATAAATTTTCAAAAGGGCTATTGTATATATTGGCTTATTTTCACACCAGTGGAAGAAGCTATTCTAGATGACATAATATCTACACTCTTGAAAGGCACAGTAAATATGATCAATATTGGTTTTGAAAAAGATTAAGATTTTCTCTTGATTCTCATATTGGATTCAAATGAGAAAAAGGATACCACGCTTGTTTCGGTAGTGTGTGAATTTCCTAATATATTTTTCGGAGGATGCCACATCATTATATCATGAGAGAAGTGGATTTATCCATATATCTAGTTGCGGGAACTACTCCATTTCCATTGCATTGTACAATATGTCTCCGATTGAGCTAAGAGAATTAAAGAATCCATTAGCACATATGTTCACAACGTACTTATTCTACCAAGTGCATCTTCATGGGGTGCTCTCTTCTTTTTAGTGTAAAAGAAAGATGGTGGTATGCATCTATGCATTGAATACTGTCAGATGAATAAACTCACTATCTATAGTAAATATCCTCTACCGTCAGATTCTAACATTTTTTCAAATCCTCGTCTTGGTTCGGCTTTATATTATCCTTCTTCTCAAGTTCATCAATTGTCTTCATTAGTGATAAAATAACCTTTTTTGCACGAACAAACATTTCTTCATCATAACAATTGAACAAATTGCATCCATTTCTTCCCTGCAATATTGTTTAACATGCACCCAGATTCCCTACAGCACATTCAAATACAAATAAATTGAGATTGCATTTACCTTGTATAACACACACCCATTAAACCTCCTCCAAAGATTTACAGTAGTCCACGAAGTAGTGACAGGTGAATCAAGGTCACATAAACAACGAACTTCTCTTCTTCGTGATGCACAACTATTACACGACAAATAACTCTTATTATTATTATATGACTAGTGTATTACCCGTGCATTTGCATGGGTACCCGTCGTTTTCGCGCATTGTGATTGAGGGAAATAAAATATGATAGGGAAAATGTTATTTTGTTCTATATAGATATTATTTTATAAGTAAATGTCCTAAAAACAAATGTGTAAAATATAGAAACATTTTTCAATAGGTTTGGACAAAGTTTGGGATATATTGATTAATAAACATTATTTTCCCCTTAATATTCAATATTTCGATTAGTAACTTCATGTTCTCGTTAATATTCAATATTTTGATCAGTAACTCATATTCTCGTTAATATTGAATATTTTATTCAGTAACTTCAGGTTCCCGTTAATAGTCAATATTTTTATCAGTAACTTCATGTTTCCGCTAATATTCATTATTTTGATCAGTAGCTCCGTATTCCCGTAAATATTCCAAAATTTTTCCAGTAAATCTTTAATATTTTGATCAGTAACTTCGTATTCCCGTAAATATTCATTATTTTTATTAGTAAGTTCGTTTTCTTGTTAATATTAATTATTTTGATCAATAACTTCATGTTCCCGTTAATATTTCAAATTTGTTCCCGTTAATATTCAAAAAACTTATCAGTAAAAGGTATTAGTAAAAGATTAAAATTGGGTTAAAATTGAAAAAGTTATAAAAATACTAATATTAAAAAAATTAAATATTGAAAATAAAAAGTAATTAAGAAAATTCAGTTTATATGTTGTTTTATTAGTATGCAATAAAAATTGGAAAGATTAATTATTTGACTTAAATTATTAATGTTTTGCCAATAGTAGAATAAAATGTGAACTCCATAAAGAACATACAACACGGGTGCAGTTACCGTGCATAGATAAAAATCTATGCACCAGGCATAGATTATTATGGACCCTTCGATCATTGGATCAAATTAATTGTTATTACTCAATACTCAATACTCACCACTCAATACTCAATACTCAATACTCAATACATAATACTGGATTAAAAACATGATCCAATGGCTTATGTAGGCTTATGCATGGTGCATAAGTAAAATCCTTATGCATATTAGCCAGAGCCATACAACACAATGTCGATTGTCCAATGCAATAAACTTATTCACATTTACTTTCAACTTACTAACATCGGTTTCCGTTAATATTGAATATTTTAATTAATAACTCCATGTCCCCCTTAATATTTAATAGTTTGATCAATAACTTCATGTTCCGGTTAATATACAATATTTTGATCAGTAACTTCATGTTTTCATTAATATTCAATATTTTATTCGATAAATTCATGTTCCCGTTAATATTCAATGTTTTGATCAATAACTTCATGTTCTCGCTAATATTCATTATTTTGATCAGTAATTGTGTATTCCTGTTAATATTCCAAATTTGTTCCCGTTAATATTTAATATTTTGATCAGTAACTTCATATTCCCGTTAACATTTATTATTTTGATCAGTAAGTCCGTGTTCCCGTTATTATTCATTATTTTGATCAATAACTTTGTATTCTCTTAATATTCCAAATTTGTTCTCGTAAATGTTCAAAAAAATTATTAGTAACTTAATGTTTCTGTTAATATTTAAAAATATTATCAGTAACTTCGTGTTCTCTATAATATTCAATATTTTGTCAATAACTCCATGTTCCCGATAATAATTATAATCTAATAAAATGTAGACAAACAGAGTTATGTGATGCATGTTAAAAATAAAAAGTTATTTAACATTATTAATTAAATTATTACTTTTAAAATTTTTTATTAATAAAACTATTATTTTAAAATAAAGATTACTTTAAACACATGAATTAATTTATTTTACATAATTTTAAAAAGTAAGTATCAATAAATAAATTTAGTTTATTTATATTATTTATTGATACTTTAAAACATAAATAGTTTATTAAAATGTATATATTAAATTTTTTATATTTTAAGATTAAATCAATAGTATTAAAAATGTAAAATTGAGAATTTGTTTGTACAGTTATGTCATAAAGTAACATAAATTATATTTAAATTAATTTTTTTTTAATAAATGTTCCAAATTATACTGTTAATTAATTTATCTAGTCAATGTTCCAAATTATACTGTGGAAATGTTATTTCATGGTTCAACCATTCCATGATCGCAGAAAATATAATACCCATATGCGATCAAATCAATCAAAATACACCCCACCATAAGTGTAATTAATTTAAAATGCATTAATACATGATAAATGAGGATGTCCTCTATAAATTTAATTCAACATCAACTTAGTTATTTTTAATCAGTTTCATATTCAATTAAATTAAATGTTGTAATGATTTGATGATTCATAATTAACAATTATGTAAAAATCTTTTCATCGAATGTATACATAAACTGTTTCCAAAATTAAAATCTCTTTGAAATATATAAAATTATCTTAATTTAATAATTATAAATATAATATGAGCCCATAAACCACTACCTTATCCAAGCACATAAACTATTTCCTAATTTTAAATTTAAAATATATAATAATTTAAATATTATTATTAAATTATATGAGTCCAATGGTCTCAACTTCCACTATATATTACATTACATTACATTGATTCGCAATCATTAGCATTTCTAATCATTTCAAGCACGCTAGCAACATTTTCTGGCGTGGCTTCATTTGTTGCTAAACCTTGAGGGGATTCAGCTTCAAATTGTGTAGCAACTGTTGTCAAGAGATTTTCCTGCACCAACCATTCAGGCTGTGGTGGTTCTTGATCTACCGTAAGGTGCCCCTCAAATAGGTATATTGAATCAACATTAAACGTGATAAACACAAAGGTATAAAAAGAAAAGTATTTAAAAATTTCAAAACCACAAAAGTCATCAACATGAAAAACTACATATGGCACATCAAGATAGTAAAAGAAAATTACCTCTGTTTTCACGAGTCTTAGCTGGTCGCAAAGTTTGTGAAGGGTTTTCTTTTAGATGCAAATGATCCCTGGCCTGATCAATGCAAGGCTTTAAGTGCACCTTCTCAAAAGTTTCTGAAATAGACAATATAACCTGCTCAAAAAGGCCTAAGCCAGCACTACAGAAACCGAGTGCTGTATATAAACTTTGTGAAAGACAATACAAAACAGAGCCAAAGACAATACATTCACTACTCAATCACAGTCCAAGCAAGCAATGTATAAGGAATAGTATTGTAAACAATATATGGCTCACGCAGCCGGAGCGACCATCAGAACAACGTCATTCTGAATTCAATCCAATTATCATGGTTGTCCTGGTTAAGCCAACTATCTGTGACGGAACACAGTCTGACATGGTCTTGTTAGTTTTTCTATTCCACTCCGAGATGATTATTAGTTATCAACGTATATCAACTAAGTACTTGACAGCCTCGGCGCTTGAATTCTCTCAGGGCAACCTTCTCCTTTACATTTAACAGTCACACGATGACTATCATTCTTTTTATATTTGAATGCAAATTAATGAGCAATAGCATATTTACGCAACGTCTCTCGAAACTCATATACACTGTTAAACCTTTGACCTACACCAGTAATAGTATTTTGCCACTGTTGTGCCCTTTAGCCAGCTTCTCCTCATTTGACGAAAGACTCAAAAGAGGTATCTCCATATCCACATCAATTCGAATGGTATTATGAGAAGAAACAAGAAGAGCATAATCAGCGTCATGATTCATAATAGTATTGAACGGTAACAATGTTTTAGACAAAGTTGTTATACTTGACCTAAAACACAAAAATCAAAATCAAAATCAAATTCTAGAAAATCCCCATGAAATATCAATTACCTACATCATCATAGAAACAAAGAACTACTTACTAGAAGGAATGGTAGAGACCTCAAGGGCCAGTACCTCTTCAACAAAGACGTAGATTTCGATAGTACTCGAATCGTAATGAAACTTAACCATTCGTTGTAGATCCTTATCATTCGAAATTGAAATGAGAGTGGTCTTGTTTCTGGGAAGGAAATTCTTGATAGACATGTTACTGTCATATCTTATGATTTACAAACATATGTTAATGTCAAGAACTACATATTACATTCATTGAACAACAAACATCTGAATGACAGCTCATAGATTGTTCCCCGACAAACTGCTGCACAAATAAATACAAAACAGTCACTAATCCGAAAAGTTATTCACGATTCATCGATACGAAATGTTGTAATCATGTAGTAGTCATTAATTTCAATAAATGAGATTCAAAAGACGAAGTCATTACCTTTGTAACCTTTGGATGGTCAATTTTGTGCCAAACAACAACTTCCTGCTAAAAGATGAGCGTAAAGCGAAAGTTTCAGCAGCAGCGGCGACACCACCATCACCCTAATCCAACACTTTCACTATAAAGATCAAGATACAAACGTTATTAAAAAATACATCTCGATACAAATGTCAGAGAAAAGATGTTTTCAATCTGCACTGCTCTTACTAATTAGAAAGGATAACAAAGTTAACATACTGCTATATTCTCCACAAACCATTAGTACTTTTTCTTCCATTCACTAAAACTATGGATGTTGTAGGGAAAAATACAGTGTTTGTCACATGAAAATTCTTGAGGATAACAAAACACATACTTACCTTGGAATCATGGTACTGGAGTAGGTTCGTCAGAAGAGGAACAACCTCCATTACAAAATCAGTTGCGTCTGAAGGAAGCTTCTTACACATATTAGCAGAAGTAGACAAAGCAACACGCTGAAACATAGAATTTTGTCAATATATGTTTCGCAGCTGAAGTACCTATCGCCAAACGAATTGTAACTATCTAAGATTATAACATCATCTAAAATGTAGGTGATCACTGATAGATGTAATATCCAAATAGAAGAATATGAACATCACCTTTGTAAAGTATAATGTAGAGGATAAGAAAGCAAATTTGAAATTACAGTATCTTTTGATCATTTCACTTTGGTTTTATAATAGAAGCTTCACTCTCTTAATCGGCGATACTGCACTATTCGATATGATTGCTGCTGCACCTCCATTGCAAAATCTTTCGAAAATCTATCATACTATTGTGATTTCACCATTTTTTCCCTCTCCTCACTAATCCCGATAGATATAATAAAACTTGATTGATCATAAATTTCCGATACAAATAATCACATGCAATGAATCAAACGAGATAATTGAACTCTCAGGCTATTAGTAAAGAATATAAGCAATTATTAAACTTAAAAAAGAACTTAATCTATGACTTTAATCAAAATGGGAGTTAAATCAATTGGACCGCAAATGACCACAACACGGTTAACCAAAGATCCACAAGATGATCAATATGGCATGTTATTTTGGCTGTCAGTCCTAGAAGAAGTTAATTAATAGCAACAATCTAAAAGTGTAGCCAGGAAGTTGCACTCAACCAACTTATTATGCAACAGTCCAATGATGTCAAAAAATACTTGGGAGTTGGTCTTCCATTTGAACCTGCTCCGTCAATATTGAAAATATGTCCTCCGCGAGGTTGGCCCACCATCATCTTTATTGCCTAAATAGAAATTAAACATCCATGCATAACAAAGTACCTACTTTATTTAAAGTGTGCCTCTTACATGAGAATATATTTTAACTCTTGATAACATATCATCAAGCCAAGTGTGTTTGTTGTAACCACCTAACCGCACACACGGAATTGGGACATAAAAGAAAAGGCAAAATTTCAAACTTAATGCCACGGTCTCGCCATCCCTACTCAGCTCACATTGCACTATAAAAATTCCTGCAACTGCAAGTGTTACGTTTTGGGGGCACAAAAAAGACAACCCGAACGTACTTGCAGAAGCTAAGTGCATACACAAAAAAGACACCCCGAACGTACCTGCAGAAGCTAAGTGCATACCCTCACTAAGGGAAACCTCTTCTAATTGAGAGTTTCATCTTCATTGTGATTAAATTTTAATAGTTTGATCAATAACTTCATGTTCCGGTTAATATACAATATTTTGATCAGTAACTTCATGTTTTCATTAATATTCAATATTTTATTCGATAAATTCATGTTCCCGTTAATATTCAATGTTTTGATCAATAACTTCATGTTCTCGCTAATATTCATTATTTTGATCAGTAATTGTGTATTCCTGTTAATATTCCAAATTTGTTCCCGTTAATATTTAATATTTTGATCAGTAACTTCATATTCCCGTTAACATTTATTATTTTGATCAGTAAGTCCGTGTTCCCGTTATTATTCATTATTTTGATCAATAACTTTGTATTCTCTTAATATTCCAAATTTGTTCTCGTAAATGTTCAAAAAAATTATTAGTATTTTAATGTTTCTGTTAATATTTAAAAATATTATCAGTAACTTCGTGTTCTCTATAATATTCAATATTTTGTCAATAACTCCATGTTCCCGATAATAATTATAATCTAATAAAATGTAGACAAACAGAGTTATGTGATGCATGTTAAAAATAAAAAGTTATTTAACATTATTAATTAAATTATTACTTTTAAAATTTTTTATTAATAAAACTATTATTTTAAAATAAAGATTACTTTAAACACATGAATTAATTTATTTTACATAATTTTAAAAAGTAAGTATCAATAAATAAATTTAGTTTATTTATATTATTTATTGATACTTTAAAACATAAATAGTTTATTAAAATGTATATATTAAATTTTTTATATTTTAAGATTAAATCAATAGTATTAAAAATGTAAAATTGAGAATTTGTTTGTACAGTTATGTCATAAAGTAACATAAATTATATTTAAATTAATTTTTTTTTAATAAATGTTCCAAATTATACTGTTAATTAATTTATCTAGTCAATGTTCCAAATTATACTGTGGAAATGTTATTTCATGGTTCAACCATTCCATGATCGCAGAAAATATAATACCCATATGCGATCAAATCAATCAAAATACACCCCACCATAAGTGTAATTAATTTAAAATGCATTAATACATGATAAATGAGGATGTCCTCTATAAATTTAATTCAACATCAACTTAGTTATTTTTAATCAGTTTCATATTCAATTAAATTAAATGTTGTAATGATTTGATGATTCATAATTAACAATTATGTAAAAATCTTTTCATCGAATGTATACATAAACTGTTTCCAAAATTAAAATCTCTTTGAAATATATAAAATTATCTTAATTTAATAATTATAAATATAATATGAGCCCATAAACCACTACCTTATCCAAGCACATAAACTATTTCCTAATTTTAAATTTAAAATATATAATAATTTAAATATTATTATTAAATTATATGAGTCCAATGGTCTCAACTTCCACTATATATTACATTACATTACATTGATTCGCAATCATTAGCATTTCTAATCATTTCAAGCACGCTAGCAACATTTTCTGGCGTGGCTTCATTTGTTGCTAAACCTTGAGGGGATTCAGCTTCAAATTGTGTAGCAACTGTTGTCAAGAGATTTTCCTGCACCAACCATTCAGGCTGTGGTGGTTCTTGATCTACCGTAAGGTGCCCCTCAAATAGGTATATTGAATCAACATTAAACGTGATAAACACAAAGGTATAAAAAGAAAAGTATTTAAAAATTTCAAAACCACAAAAGTCATCAACATGAAAAACTACATATGGCACATCAAGATAGTAAAAGAAAATTACCTCTGTTTTCACGAGTCTTAGCTGGTCGCAAAGTTTGTGAAGGGTTTTCTTTTAGATGCAAATGATCCCTGGCCTGATCAATGCAAGGCTTTAAGTGCACCTTCTCAAAAGTTTCTGAAATAGACAATATAACCTGCTCAAAAAGGCCTAAGCCAGCACTACAGAAACCGAGTGCTGTATATAAACTTTGTGAAAGACAATACAAAACAGAGCCAAAGACAATACATTCACTACTCAATCACAGTCCAAGCAAGCAATGTATAAGGAATAGTATTGTAAACAATATATGGCTCACGCAGCCGGAGCGACCATCAGAACAACGTCATTCTGAATTCAATCCAATTATCATGGTTGTCCTGGTTAAGCCAACTATCTGTGACGGAACACAGTCTGACATGGTCTTGTTAGTTTTTCTATTCCACTCCGAGATGATTATTAGTTATCAACGTATATCAACTAAGTACTTGACAGCCTCGGCGCTTGAATTCTCTCAGGGCAACCTTCTCCTTTACATTTAACAGTCACACGATGACTATCATTCTTTTTATATTTGAATGCAAATTAATGAGCAATAGCATATTTACGCAACGTCTCTCGAAACTCATATACACTGTTAAACCTTTGACCTACACCAGTAATAGTATTTTGCCACTGTTGTGCCCTTTAGCCAGCTTCTCCTCATTTGACGAAAGACTCAAAAGAGGTATCTCCATATCCACATCAATTCGAATGGTATTATGAGAAGAAACAAGAAGAGCATAATCAGCGTCATGATTCATAATAGTATTGAACGGTAACAATGTTTTAGACAAAGTTGTTATACTTGACCTAAAACACAAAAATCAAAATCAAAATCAAATTCTAGAAAATCCCCATGAAATATCAATTACCTACATCATCATAGAAACAAAGAACTACTTACTAGAAGGAATGGTAGAGACCTCAAGGGCCAGTACCTCTTCAACAAAGACGTAGATTTCGATAGTACTCGAATCGTAATGAAACTTAACCATTCGTTGTAGATCCTTATCATTCGAAATTGAAATGAGAGTGGTCTTGTTTCTGGGAAGGAAATTCTTGATAGACATGTTACTGTCATATCTTATGATTTACAAACATATGTTAATGTCAAGAACTACATATTACATTCATTGAACAACAAACATCTGAATGACAGCTCATAGATTGTTCCCCGACAAACTGCTGCACAAATAAATACAAAACAGTCACTAATCCGAAAAGTTATTCACGATTCATCGATACGAAATGTTGTAATCATGTAGTAGTCATTAATTTCAATAAATGAGATTCAAAAGACGAAGTCATTACCTTTGTAACCTTTGGATGGTCAATTTTGTGCCAAACAACAACTTCCTGCTAAAAGATGAGCGTAAAGCGAAAGTTTCAGCAGCAGCGGCGACACCACCATCACCCTAATCCAACACTTTCACTATAAAGATCAAGATACAAACGTTATTAAAAAATACATCTCGATACAAATGTCAGAGAAAAGATGTCTTCAATCTGCACTGCTCTTACTAATTAGAAAGGATAACAAAGTTAACATACTGCTATATTCTCCACAAACCATTAGTACTTTTTCTTCCATTCACTAAAACTATGGATGTTGTAGGGAAAAATACAGTGTTTGTCACATGAAAATTCTTGAGGATAACAAAACACATACTTACCTTGGAATCATGGTACTGGAGTAGGTTCGTCAGAAGAGGAACAACCTCCATTACAAAATCAGTTGCGTCTGAAGGAAGCTTCTTACACATATTAGCAGAAGTAGACAAAGCAACACGCTGAAACATAGAATTTTGTCAATATATGTTTCGCAGCTGAAGTACCTATCGCCAAACGAATTGTAACTATCTAAGATTATAACATCATCTAAAATGTAGGTGATCACTGATAGATGTAATATCCAAATAGAAGAATATGAACATCACCTTTGTAAAGTATAATGTAGAGGATAAGAAAGCAAATTTGAAATTACAGTATCTTTTGATCATTTCACTTTGGTTTTATAATAGAAGCTTCACTCTCTTAATCGGCGATATTGCACTATTCGATATGATTGCTGCTGCACCTCCATTGCAAAATCTTTCGAAAATCTATCATACTATTGTGATTTCACCATTTTTTCCCTCTCCTCACTAATCCCGATAGATATAATAAAACTTGATTGATCATAAATTTCCGATACAAATAATCACATGCAATGAATCAAACGAGATAATTGAACTCTCAGGCTATTAGTAAAGAATATAAGCAATTATTAAACTTAAAAAAGAACTTAATCTATGACTTTAATCAAAACGGGAGTTAAATCAATTGGACCGCAAATGACCACAACACGGTTAACCAAAGATCCACAAGATGATCAATATGGCATGTTATTTTGGCTGTCAGTCCTAGAAGAAGTTAATTAATAGCAACAATCTAAAAGTGTAGCCAGGAAGTTGCACTCAACCAACTTATTATGCAACAGTCCAATGATGTCAAAAAATACTTGGGAGTTGGTCTTCCATTTGAACCTGCTCCGTCAATATTGAAAATATGTCCTCCGCGAGGTTGGCCCACCATCATCTTTATTGCCTAAATAGAAATTAAACATCCATGCATAACAAAGTACCTACTTTATTTAAAGTGTGCCTCTTACATGAGAATATATTTTAACTCTTGATAACATATCATCAAGCCAAGTGTGTTTGTTGTAACCACCTAACCGCACACACGGAATTGGGACATAAAAGAAAAGGCAAAATTTCAAACTTAATGCCACGGTCTCGCCATCCCTACTCAGCTCACATTGCACTATAAAAATTCCTGCAACTGCAAGTGTTACGTTTTGGGGGCACAAAAAAGACAACCCGAACGTACTTGCAGAAGCTAAGTGCATACACAAAAAAGACACCCGAACGTACCTGCAGAAGCTAAGTGCATACCCTCACTAAGGGAAACCTCTTCTAATTGAGAGTTTCATCTTCATTGTGATTAAATTTTAATTTCATATTGAGTTATTTTGAACGCTTCCCTTCAACAATCAAGGAAAAGTTGAGCAAAAATCACAGTCAAACAAACTTCAGAAGGAGAAAGGGAAGAACAAAAAACAAAAATAAGTACTTGTAAAATTCACTCGAATTATTGTTGCTCTACTTTTTTGTGTTTGTATCTAAATATAATTGAATTGTGCATCTGATTGATTCTTGCTGTATTTTGTGGTTGATATTTTCACTATGATTTTGAATTAAATCTATTAGCAATAAGAAAAACAAACCATAGCTCAGTTTGAAGAATCGAAACTGATACACACCTTTTTCATCGGTTCCGCCATGAAGACAACAATTCGAGTGATAAGAAGAAGAGCGAAACAACTACCTCGATTTTGTGCTCCCATAACAGACCGGTATTTTCTTCAAATCTCTTTCGCATTTTGGGTTGGATGCGCTATTTTGACCAACCCACTCCCCATGTTTCTTCTTATGTCCCTCCCCTCTACTTAAGCTCCTCATTTTCTGCCTTTGCTCTGCACGAAATAACCACTTCATTAAATACATGTAATCAAAATGGAAGACACATACACACTGGATGACCCTTAGAAGTAATAACCAAAATCATTACCAACCTCAGGTAAGGTCAGGAAGAGAGTGTTCGAGGAAGCGTGTAGTGGTTAATAATTCAACGTAGTAGAAGGTCGAAGAGGAGTTTAACAAACAAACAAAAAATTAGACAAATATATTCGATTTAACCATACAATACAATATAAAAATGTTATCTAACATGTCAGGTCAATATCATTCCGATTTCTACGCGTCATAGCACAAATACAATGTGTTTCCAATTCAAACTCTCATCATGATGTATGCCAAACTTGAAGATTCAAAAAAACAAAAATCATTAATCAGAAAAGAAATACCTAAAAGAGATTTAATTTGCATCAAGATTCATTGATTGAACGCCATAGCGGTTCTATTGATTACATAGCATTAGATACTTTAACCATTCAATGTTACAGAGAAATTAGGAACTGTTTTTGCATTTGGAAGAGAAAGAGTTTTGTGAAACCGCTGTAGAAGAAGATTGGAGGGGGAAGATGTAAAGTTTCGTAACCATGGAAGAGGATGGGTTTAAGGGAAGTTATGAGGACAGTGGAAATTGAAGAACCGAATGATGTAACTGTCGTAGCACTGATCGCACTGAATTGCACTATGTTTCTGACTCGAATATCATATGTTTTCCTTAGTTTTTATTATCATTTTCCTGTATTATGCTTCAATTTCTTTTGTTTTCAGGATTCTTGACCTTTCAGAACCTTCAGTGAAGAAACGAGCCAAAACGCCAAGAAAATAGGGTTTTCCAAGAAGATTTGCACTTATGGCGTCCAGCACCGCGCCGGTTATAGAGGACGCTATGACGTGGCCAACTTCACCCTAGGGCCAACTTCCACGTTCCCACGATCTCCTCCGTTTTCACACACCGCGCCCGCAGTGAGGCTGCCACGCTCGCGGCCTTCACAAACCTCTTCCCGCTCAGAAGGAGTTGAGGGGCACTCCTGTCTGAAAATTAAAAGTAAACTCCAATCTGAAAATTAAAAGTCTCATATAATCATGGATTTTTATTTCAACAAAGATCCTGATATATGAAATACTTAGTTTTTAGAATTTTTTCTTATACAGTAATTTGGCTTGCAGTTGAATTTATTCTTACGCAAACGCCAAATGCCGTTTATTACTTCACACATGCTATTTTATTTATTTACAAATAAATAGTACTGACACAATTGGTACAGAGTTAAATCTTTTGCAGGCGCAGAATCAGGAAACTCAGACTGTACTGGTAACAGTATATTAGTTATTTATTATGTCTGTGTTTTTTTAACAAGTCATGTAAATAAACTTTAATTTTTCACATAAAACAAAAACAAAAACAACAAAAAAAGAAAATTAACTTTGACTGTTGATTTTTCACTCTAACTGCTACGTCAATACCTGGACAGTCAGTTGACAGCCAAACTGCTGGCAGTACAATTCTCAGTGTTTTGTACCATCAATCAAATCAATCTTTCACAATTCAAAATTCCAAGATTTTTGTTCTAGAAGTCTTATGAATATCACGCGATTAGCAGAGACTCAACACTGCACAAAAATCAGGTACGCTTAACTGTCTCCTACACAAACAGTCCCTAATCAGGGTTTTTCTTGTTTTTACAGGAGCAACAAGTTTTTGAGAGCTCAAATGGATTTCATGCACATCCATATATCTCAAAGTACCATCATACAAATTTTCAAACTTCAATTCACTCAGACGCACCGTCAGCAGCTCAAACAGTCAACAGACGACCCGTTTGACCAAAAAAGTCAACAGACAGTCAAAAATGAAATTTTTTGTCAAAGTCCATATTTTGTCAAAGGATTCATCATTTGATCATTGGATGATCATAATTCATCAAGGAAAGATCAAAAATCAACAAAACCCTAAGATTCAAAATTAGGGTTTTTGCCTGAAAAGTCAACTCAACTTTGACTGATCATAACTCTCTCATCCTTCATCCAAAAAATTCAAACCAAAGCTTGTTTTGAAGGAAATTCAATTATCTTTCAAATGCAATTGATCCCATGGTCATTGCATTCACCATTTGAAAAATATGACCAAAGACATTACAGGTCATTTTCAAAGTCAACAAAAAGACACTTTTTTCAAAAGGACACACAAGGAGCTTCAAAAATCATTTTGACATGAGACCAAAGGCATTGGTTAGAGGACTCTTTGAGGTTTCCAAAAAGTGCAAGATCTCCTTCATATGACAAAAATTGAAGGATTTACACCTTGTTGAAGTTGGCTAAATTTTGGGAAAATACATGAAATCAACATTGCTTAAAAATGTATTTTTTCCAAATAGGGCCAAGTTTTCAGCATTCAAACATCTTTGCCATGTTATTATGGGCCTCCCACGACCAAGACAAGGCCCACACCTTTTTATCCATTTTTGGCATGATTTTATCTTATTTTAAGATTAAAATTAAAAGGAACATGGATGGATAAATGGTAGCTTAACTTCCAAGCATGACTCACCCAAGGAATCTTCATCTTTCTGCAGAGAATTGAAGAGCAAGGCAGATGCATTGAAGACAAGAGGACTTGGTCAATAATTCAAAGCTTTTTTAATATAAAAAATGCAAGAATTCCACAAAGGCAACTAGTTGCTTCTTAGCTTCAATTCTAAGCACTCAATGCTTATAAATAGGCTAGCATGCTTCAGTAACAAGAGAAATACGAATCAGAAAAAAAAGCCTTGCTCATATACACTTGTAACCACTTGAAAAAATTCAAAGAAAATTCAAATTCGAGTTTTTAATTTCAGTCCATTTCAATACAAACTAAGCATTCAAACATCATCTCTGAGCTTCACTGAAACTATTCCAATCAATTGCAAGTCTTAAACATCACTGAATCGAGCTATATAGGCCACGGTTTGTTCAAACTAAAACCAACTTATATCTCATAACCCACGCATATTTAACAAGATGTAGATGCATAATTGTGTTTGGTTTGAAGCTCTGGTCGTTTCTGGAGCTTCAATTGGATTTTAATGGCTGTTTATAGCATATACCATTTTAGGGTTTTCTTAGCTCAAAATTAGGGTTCTTCATTAGGGCCAAAATTAAAACAAATTAAGGGCAGGGTTACATTCAGTGGAACAAGACGAATCCAATGGTACCATCGCGCCTGATTTCTATGCTTGTTTACCCCTATTCGTTATTTTGCAGATTTAGGGTTCACTTACTATAGCGCTTTTTTACAAAAGCGCTGTTAAAGGCCTTGTCTGAAGGTTGAAGACGAAGACGTGTCTTCCTCCCATTGGTTCAGAAGCGCGCGCGTGTTTTTTAAATTTATCTCTGATTCTGTGCTTTGCAGGTGTGACGTGTACCATGTGCCTCAAAGTCTGGACCATCTGATCTCATTTAATGAATCATCCAACGCGCCAGATCAAACAATCCTTATCATGGACCCTCAATCCAACCACACATGATCAGTATCCTTTTATTTTCTATTTTATTTTAATTTCTTTGTTAAATTAATTATAAATAGTTTTAAAAATCCAAAAAATACACAAAAAATATTTTTAGACTTCTAAAATAATATATTATTTTCTGAAATAAAAATATTTTATTTTTCTTCAAAATTTCAATATTTTGCATAATTAATTAGTATATATTTGTATATTTGCTTTTTAATTATTCTAACCAATCAAAAAATCATAAAAAAATTGTTCTTTATATTAAATATTGTTTATATATTATAAACTAATTTTGTACATATTTTGGATAATTTTATCTTTAAGTTTTAATTATTTGTATAATTATTTGCATAATTATGTTTTAATTAACTTAAATCAATTTCAAATCAATTCCAAAAATTCCAAAAAAATTAGTTTTGTTTTAAAATTAATTGACAAATATTTTGTACATATTTTAAACTTAATTTCTAGGTTTAAATCTATTTTCATCTTTTTTCTTCATTTTAATTTAATTAATCATGCATTAATCATAATTAAAATCAATCATAAAAAATCCAAAAACATGCCTTTTATTTTTCTTGCAATTTAAATTCCTAGATAAATGTATAGGATGTCAAATTCATGTAAATAGGCTAGTTTACATTTCCTGCACAATCGATGTAATGGCGTAGATTTACTTTCCGCACTTTACATTTCCGCATTTTAATTTCCCGCACATATAAACTGCGTGTATGTCAAAGATAAAATTGAACCGTTAGATCACTAACTTCAAAGATAAAATATCTGAATCCAAACACAATCACACTTGCACCTCTTAAGGTAATCCCTTCTCATTCTTTTCAAAATCAAAGTCAAAATTCCACTGTTTTGAGTACAAAATCGAACCTTGCGTTTATATCCGGTGAAAGGATAGATTTTTAAAGGAAATAAGGATAAAGACCTTACAACTCAGGGTAGACCTCCTAGTTTGCTTGCTCAAATCAAAACAAACAAAATTCTCATACACTGTTGTTTTTCAAAACAAAACTTTCAAAAAGACAATACTTTGTATACATCCAAACACGGATTATTACAAAGTTAACGTTCTTTTCAAAACATCTTTCGAAAGATAAACAAAGCATTTTGTATACATCCACACACGGATCATTACAAAATTCAATTTACAAAAGTATTTGAAACCACATATGAGCAATTTCAGAGCAATTGAAAAGTGATCGAAAAACAAGTGAGCTAAGCAAACTTAAGAGCCCATGGATAACCATGGATACAAAGGGTGCTAACACCTTCCCTTTGTATAACCTACCCCCTTACCCAGAATTTCTTAAAGGTCTTTTTTCTGTTTCTTTTATAAACCTTTCCTTAATTGGATAAAATAAAAGGTCGGTGGCGACTCTGTAAATTTTCAAAAATGCGAAAGCATTAAGCGATAAAAAAGAGTCAGTTCACGTATCTCTACAGAACAGAGGTATGGCCCGGGATTAAAAAATCGGAGGTCCACAGAACTGGCGACTCTGCTGGGGATATACTTTCAAAAAAACAAAATGTTTTCAAAAGGGGTTACCTTAAGAGAATAGATCACTTCGATGTTTTCAATTGTTTGACTTGATTGCTCTATTTTTCAAAGGTTTGTTTGGGTATTTTGCTTGTGTGAAAGATTCTAACCCGAATCTCGAGATACCTTAAGTATATGACAATAGACCAAGGAAACTGTACGGCATGTACCGATACGGTTGATCTGGTAGTCATCGTTAGTGCGATACTTTGGTTTATACTGATGTCCCTTGAAAACGATCAAGGAGTATATTAGGCTTCCGAAATGTCATTAAACACTAATTTGTCTTAGAACCTTTTTAGTTGAACTTGACTTGTGGCCTATTAAGTGGCTAGCTTTGAAATTGATCGAAGTTAGTTATCCTCGAGGAATATTTTGATCGGCCGCTCGAGCGCCGTATTGAGATGTTACTTCCAAGGATCATAGAACCCGAATACTATTCTAGGACAGGTTTTAAACAACTCAACTTCAGTGGGGAGGGTATCACCTATCAGCTCCATGCAAGCCTTTAAACCTAAGGCTATTGTTTGATTTGTTTTTGTGTGCCACATGTTTGCATCATAAGCATATCATTTTTGCACCAAACACTTCAAGGATCAAAGAGTTTACCTTTGTTTTTGCAGGTAATGGCTCCCGCCACCAAAGATTACATCCGAATCAACATCTCAACGGTACCATCTGAACTAAAAGACTTAGTGTCAGAATTCCCCAGGAATGTTCAATTCACTGAAAGGCATGGTCACCTGCTCCATTTGGTTACCTCAAAATTTGAAGAAGACATGATACGGGTCCTGTTCCAGTTCTTTGACCCTGAACATCATTGCTTTACCTTTCCTGATTACCAGTTGGTACCCACTTTGGAAGAATTCTCTGAACTAATTGGATTGCCTATTCGAAATCAATTACTTTCACTGGTTTAGAAAGGATTCCAAAACCTGAAGTCATTGCTGCTGCTTTACATCTGCGAAAATCAAAAATCGAGTCCAATTGGGAAACAAAGAGTGGAGTTAAGGGTTTGCTTGCCAAGTTCTTATTGGAAAAAGCTCGACTACTGCTAGAAAACAAAAGTTATCCAACTTTTGAGGAAGTTATGGCACTTTTGATCTATGGGTTGGTTTTATTCCCAAATCCCGACCAGTTCATAAGTGTACACATCATCAACCTTTTCCTAATCCGTAACCCGGTACCAACATTGCTGGGAGACATTCTACATTCTCTACACACTCGTACCATGAAGAAACGAGGAACTCTCATGTGCTGTATACCACTACTGGCTAGATGGTTTACATTTCATCTTCCCCGATCAGTGTTGAGAAATGAACAAAGAATGCAATGGTCTCGCAGGATTATGTCTTTGTCTCATTCAGATTTCCGGTGGAACAACTTCTTTCAAAGAGACATTACTATCATTGATCATTGTAGAGAGTACCCTAATGTGCCACTCCTTGGCATCAAAGGAGGCATCACTTACAATCCCTCTTTAGCTCTACGCCAATTCGGATATGCAAGGAGCAACGGTCCTCATGACATGATTATCCATGGCATTGTGTTTGATTACGAGAATGATTCTCATAGACACCGACGAAGTTTCATACATGCATGGGGCAGTGTCTATAGAATAGAAAGCAAAACTCTAGGGCAATGGAATTCTATTCCTATGGAACCCTACCTCAGATGGGTCCGCACTCATGCTCAGAAACTCCTTATGCCATATCCTGCTGTTCTACCTGTGACTATTGAACCAGAGGTCGAAGGATATGAACCTCAAGTTATTCTACACCCGGACATGCCAACTGTACTAGAAGAGTTGCAAAAATCTTGGGTTCGACTCAAAGAGGAAAGAGACACCTTCAAATCATACTGTCAAGACTATGAGAGAAGGATATTGGAGCTCACCGGACAGCTTCAAGAAGAACAGCAGATCAACACATTCCTGGGGGCAAAGAGAAAGCGTCCACGGGAGACCTGAAGGATCATTTACTTTATTTCTGTGTTGTAAGCCCAAATGAGGCAAAGAAAAAAAATAAGCAAAAAAAAAGAGAGAAATAAATTGATTAACTAACGTTTGTTTCTTCTTTAACAAATCTAAACTCTAAGATCCTTGAAACATTGCACACACATTTCACTTCATGCATTGCATATACATTTCATACATTGCATTCATATACATTGCACATACATTTCATACATTGCATACACATGGCATCCAGCCATACACATTGCATAACAGGTTCACATGACGGATTTCTCATCTTCTCGCTGTTTATTTCAGTCAGAAGAGATGGAATCTGAAATGAGTATCAAGAATCTCGAAGCACAGAATGCCCAAGTTCAAGTGGCAATTCTGGAACTGGCAAAGGGGCAACAAGAACTGAAAGCCCTGATAATCAAGAAGAAAAAGAAGCCCAAAGGATCTGTAGGCGTGAGTCACCTGAAAAGGAAGATCAAAATCCCAGTCAAAAAGTTCAAAAAGCCGTCGATCCCTGAAACAGTCGGTGATGATGAACAAGAAGACAATCAAAGCAACCAGGGTTCTGCTAAACCCTCTCTCTCTTCAAATGAAGAAAATGATCATTCTGGGGACGAACCGGATGATGAAAAATACCAACAGCTGGAAGACCGTATGAAAGCTATGGAGATACAAAAAATACCTGGCTTAGATTTCAATGATCTAGGGCTCATCTCGGATGTTGTTATCCCTCCAAAATTCAAAGTTCCTATCTTTGCAAAATATGATGGAGTTTCTTGCCCGAAACTACATCTGAGATCCTATGTGAGGAAGATACAACCTCATACAACGGATAACAAATTGTGGATTCACTTCTTCCAAGAAAGTCTGTCGGGTACACAACTCGAGTGGTACTACCAGCTGGAAAATACCAAGGTTCATACTTGGGAAGAATTAGATGCTGCTTTTTACAAACAGTACCAATACAATGCTGATCTTGCACCAACCCGTACTCAACTAAGGGGCATGTCTATGGGACCAAAAGAAAGTTTCAAAGGATATGCACAAAAGTGGAGAGATATGGCTGGAAGGGTTCAACCACCCTTATCTGATCGCAAACTAGTCGACATGTTCATGGGCACTTTAACTGGCCCTTTCTATAGCCATTTGCTGGGAAGCTCATCATCAGGTTTCACTGACCTGATACTGACCGGAGAACGTGTCGAAAGTGACATTCAAAATGGAAAAATTCAAATAGGTTCCTCCTCTGGTACTACAAAAAGGCCCATCAGCGGGAGAAATGAGGTCAATGCAACACAAATTCAGAAAAGTCGCAAAAGTGAGCAGCATCAATCTGTAGGGGCAGTTCTGATCTCCGCATCTGCACCTCAAAAAGATCAACAGCCAAAATATACGCATCGACCAGATGCACCAAGAAGAAATTTCACCAGAATCAACATGCCAATCTCTCAGGCATTGCAGCACTTGCTAAAAGCAGATCTGATCACATTAAAAGGTCCTCCAAAGAATGTCAACACTTCCTCTCCGAATTATCGCCCTGATGCGACATGTGCCTATCACTCAAACTGTCCAGGACATGACGCAGATCACTGCTGGGCCTTGAAAAATAAAATACAAGATATGATAGATGCTGGGGAAATTGAGTTCGATCCTCTAGAAACTCCAAATGTCATCACAGCACCTATGCCAAAGCATGACAAAACTGTCAACGCTATCCTGGACACTGTTTACATCTATGATGTGAACGAATTATCAACTCCACTCTGCGAAGTCAAAGGAAAGCTAATCCGAGCTGGTTACTTTCCAGGGTGTGACCCCGATTGCTTTTATTGCTCATACCTGCCCAATGGTTGTGAAAATCTGAGGATGGGAATTCAAAAATGGATGGATCGCCGTATCATTATGTTTGAGAGGCTCCCTTCTATGGACGTGCTGTGCGAAGTCTTTGCAAACAGGATGAGAATAGAGGATGCCTCAGTGATCTCCAGCTTACAATTCAAAATCTCTGCCAAGGCTCCATTCAAAATTTCCGCTACACTCAAAGTGGCATCAGTAGTCATTGCTATTCCAACTCCATTTCCATACTCCTCAGACAAAGCTGTCCCATGGGGATATGACACTAATGTTTACGTTCATGGAGTTAAGCAGAGTACCTCGACTGAAGAGACCGCAAAGTTAACTACTTCAACTGTGGGTAATATTATGGATACCAGCAAGATCACGAGAAGTGGAAGAATCTTTTCACCCGAAATTTCTCCAAATGTTGCTGCTGGTCCAGTCCGAGTCCCAGTTCCTAATCAAAATGTCAACGCTCGAGGCAAAGAGCCACAAGTTGAACAAATTCAAACCCCGGTGGAGATCACTGCTGAGGATCCATCAAAGCAAGAAATGGAGGAAATATTGAAAATCATCTGCAAAAGTGATTACAATATTGTTGAGCAACTGGGGCACACTGCTTCAAAAATCTCAATGCTATCTCTGCTAAAATATTCAGAAGCTCATGCCAAAGCTCTGATGAAGTTCCTGAAAGTTGCGCATGTGCCTCAAGAGATCTCAGTCGACCAATTTGAGAATTGTGTTGCCAATCTAACCGTAAGCAATGGTCTCGGTTTCTCCGATGTGGATCTAACCCCTGCTGGAAAAAATCACAACAAAGCCTTACATATCTCCATTGAATGTAATGGCACCACTCTATCTCATGTGCTAGTAGATAACGGTTCTTCTCTGAACGTGTTACCGTAAATAGTACTAGAAAAGCTTGACTTCGAAGGAATTGTGTTACAGCCAAGTGATGTTGTGGTAAGAGCCTTTGACGGGTCAACCAGAACGGTATACGGAAAACTGAATCTCCCAATCAGAGTGGGTTCTCAGATTTTCGATTCTATCTTTTACGTAATGGAAATTCACCCAGCCTACTCCGGTTTACTTGGACGCCCTTGGATACATGGGGCAAACCTGTAACTTCTACCCTGCATCAGAAGTTAAAATATCCAGTAAAAGGAAAGATTGTCATAGTCTATGGCGAAGAGGAATATGTGGTTAGTCACCTAAGCAATTCCAAATATGTTGAGTTGGGGGACGCATTCATCGAAACTCCATGCCAATCATTTGAGGTGGTCTCCCCAGATGTCTCTACCACCAAGCATATTCCTGCTACTCCAACTACAGCTATGGCTTCTCTCAAAGATGCCAAAGCCATGATTGAACAGGGTGATTGCACAGTATGGGGACAACTTCCCGATATACCCTACAAGTCTGACAAACTAGGTCTGGGCTATGATAGTGAAAATCAAAAGAATGATCAAAGTCCTCGTTCTGAAGGATTGATGTCACACTTCGTCAGCCAAGAAGTAAACGCTATTGAAGATGAAGGAGTGTTCTTGAACCATATCATTCAGCCATATCCAGATGAGATTCCACCCATCTCCATGGGAATGTGGGATGCTGTGGGAGAACCAAGCGGCGGGTATAATTATCAGTATGCCGCACCTCAGAATTCTTATATTGCTATGGAAGGCATTACCCCGACTGGATGGGGTGATCAAATTGGAAATGACGAAAGTTTCACAAATCCCGTCACTGAGCAATATCAAAATCCACCCAAAGAAGTATGGGACACGCTAGGAGAACCCAGCGGCAAATATGACTATATGGTGAAATACTCCGCTCCTCCGAGATCACAAATTGCTATGAAGGACATTGTCCCAACTGGATGGGATGAACATTACGATGACAATTTCGCTTTCGAAGAAGCCAGGGAAATACCAAATAACGAGGGTTGCTTTCTGTCAGCATACACTCCTCATCAAGATGCACAAGTCTCTATTCAAAACATCATCCCGACTGCATGGGACGGCCTTATCGACCATCTCGCTCAGCCAACAGAGATATGTCAGCCTGGGCTCTCGTATCCAGCAGAGTATATCCCTTATCCCGAAGGATCACCGGCTCATTTTCCCACTAATGAAATCAATGCTGTGGAAGATGAAAAAGACAACTGCAACTGGAACAGCTGGGTACCCCCTGCTCACAACAGTGGATTGAACAACTGGAAAGCTGAGGATGTGATCTCCTTTGACCAGGAGTAAATGCCATTTCCTGTTTTCTTTGTGTATATTGTGCAAAGATAAAAATGGTTCCTGAACAATCGAACCATGAGCTTGAAAAGCCGTGTGCCTTAGCACACTGGTCCTTCTATAAGGGCTTATCATATTATGATCATGTGCATTCAATAAAATCATGGGACGCTTGCATATTTAAATTTTGTGATCCTTTTTCCTTCTTTCTTCGCTTTCAAATAGCTATGCTTTTTTCTTCACACATACTCACATAATTAACATGCAGATTCACATACACTCTGGATCCAGTCAACAACGATTCTGCTATTGCCCGTCATGACTTTGAAAATCCGATCTACCAAACTGAGGACGAAAGTGAGGAAGATTGTGAAGTGCCAAGAGAACTTGCAAGGCTGCTAGAACAAGAAGACAAGGCCATACAGCCTCACGAGGAGCCAATTGAGGTCATCAACTTGGGCAGCAACGAAGAAAAGAAAGAAGTCAAAATAGGGGCTGATTTAGAACACATCGTCAAGCAAAGACTGATTCAAATGCTGCGAGACTACGTCGAGATATTCGCCTGGTCCTATGAAGATATGCCAGGCCTTGACACGGACATCGTAGTTCATCACCTACCAATCAAAGAAGGTAGCACTCCAGTCAAACAGAAACTATGAAGGAGTAGGCCTGATATGTCAAAAAAGATCAAAGACGAGGTTGAAAAACAGTTCAATGCCGGATTCCTAAAAGTTGTAAGTTATCCTCCTTGGATAGCTAACATCGTCCCTGTACCTAAAAAAGACGGGAAAGTCAGAATGTGCGTGGACTACAGAGATCTGAACCGGGCAAGTCCCAAAGATGATTTCCCTTTACCACACATCGATGTACTGGTTGACAATACCGCACAATGCAAGGTATTCTCCTTTATGGACGGATTCTCCGGGTACAATCAAATCAAGATGGCACCCGAAGACATGGAAAAAACAACCTTCACAACACCCTGGGGAACCTTTTGTTACAAAGTAATGCCCTTTGGTCTGAAAAACGCAGGAGCAACCTATCAACGTGCAATGCTAGCGCTATTTCATGATATGATTCATCAAGAAATAGAGGTGTATGTCGATGACATAATTGCAAAATCCAACACCGAGGAAGAACATTTGGGTCATTTACACAAGTTGTTTGACAGACTCAAGAAATACAAGTTGCGACTGAACCCAAATAAGTGTACCTTTGGAGTAAGATCCGGCAAACTCTTAGGTTTCATCGTCAGCAGCAAAGGTATTGAGGTTGATCCCGCCAAGGTTAAAGCCATTCAAGAAATGCCTATACCTCGTACTGAGAAACAAGTCAGAGGATTCTTGGGACGTCTAAATTACATCGCCCGATTTATTGCCCACATGACTACTACTTGTGTGCCGATCTTCAAACTGTTGAAGAAAGATCAAGTGGAAAGGTGGAATGACAAATGCCAGTTATCCTTTGACAAAATCAAAGAATATCTCCAAAAACCTCCAATCTTGTTGCCACCTGTGGAAGGCAGACCTCTGATAATGTACCTAACTGTGTTAGAAGACTCAATGGGGTGTGTACTAGGACAACATGACGAATCCGGCCGAAAGGAGCACGCAATCTACTATCTTAGCAAAAAGTTTACCGATTGTGAAACAAGATATTCACTACTCGAAAAAACTTGTTGTGCCTTAGCTTGGGCAGCTCGCCGGCTAAGACAGTACATGCTAAATCACACCACTTTCCTAATCTCCAAGATGGATCCCATCAAATACGTGTTCGAAAAACCTGCTCTCTCTGGAAGAATAGCGAGATGGCAAATGATCTTAACAGAATATGACATTCAATACACTTCACAAAAAGCAATCAAAGGAAGTGTGGTAGCTGATCATCTGGCTCATCAAGTAGTGGATGATTATCAAGCATTGAACTTTGACTTCCCAGACGAAGACATTATGCTAGTCAATGACTACAAACAACCAGGACCAGAAGAAGGACCCGAGCCAGGATCCCGGTGGACTATGGTTTTTGACGGAGCTTCTAATGCACTTGGCTATGGCATCGAAGCTATGATCATTTCCCCTACAGGAGGTTATACACCATTCACTGCCAGGTTATGCTTCAATTGCACTAACAATATAGCCGAATACGAAGCATGTATTCTGGGTCTCAAAGCTGCAATCGATCTAAGAATCAAATTCCTGGAAGTCTACGGAGACTCGGCCTTGGTAATCTACCAAGTCAAAGGGGAATGGGACATAAAGAACCCAAATCTAATTCCTTACAAAGAATATGTGCTGAGTTTGATTCCTTACTTCGAAGAAATCACTTTCGAACACATCCCACGCGAGGAAAATCAACTAGCTGATGCTTTAGCTACCATGTCATCCATGTTCAAAGTCAGGTGGGACAACGAGGCGCCTATAATCACCATTTACAGGCAAGATGAACCATCCTATTGCAATGAGATCGATACTGAAGGAACCGAGGAAAAACCATGGTTCCATGAAGTAAAAAGATATCTCGAAGCTCAGGAGTACCCTGAAGGGGCATCCATTAACGACAGAAAGTTTCTAAGGAGATTTGCTGCCAAATTCTTCCTAAGCAATGGAACCTTATACAAACGCAACCATGACTCGACTTTACTTCGCTGTGTAAACAAGAAGGAAGCAGAACAGATCATGGAAGAAATACACAATGGTGCCTTCGGTACTCATTCCAGTGGGCATACAATGGCTAAAAAGATCCTGAGAGCAGGTTATTACTGGTCTACCATGGAAACAGACTGCCATCATCACTCCCGAACATGTCACAAATGCCAGATATACGCTGACAAAGTACATGTACCTCCAGTTCCATTAAGCGTCCTGACGGCTCCTTGGCCTTTTGCAATGTGGGGTATTGATATGATTGGAGAAATCAAACCTACTGCCTCCAACGGACATCGCTTTATCCTGGTCGCTATTGACTACTTCACAAAGTGGGTAGAAGCAGCTTCATTTGCTTCTGTCACCAAAAATGTGGTGGCCCGGTTCATCAAATACAATCTCATTTGTCGGTACGGCATCCCTGAACGGATTATCACGGACAATGGCACAAATCTAAACAACAGAATGATTACTGAACTTTGCACACAGTTCAAGATCAAGCATCATAATTCTTCTCCATATCGACCAAAGATGAACGGTGCGGTGGAAGCTGCCAACAAGAACATCAAGAAAATCATACAAAAAATGACAGTAACCTACAAAGACTGGCATGAGATGTTGCCTTTTGCTCTTCATGGTTATCGCACATCTGCGCGTACTTCAACAGGGGCAACTCCATTCTCCTTAGTCTATGGTATGGAGGCAGTTCTTCCAATTGAAATTCAGATTCCTTCCCTAAGGATTATGAAAGAAGCCAATCTAGACGAAGACGATTGGATTCAAACACGGTTGGACCAGATAAACTTGATTGATGAGAAAAGACTCGCAGCTATATGTCATGGTCAGCTATACCAAAAGCGTATGATCAAAGCCTTCAACAAAAAATTCAAAAGTCAAGCATACCAAACTGGTGGCTTGGTTGTCAAACGCATCATCTTACCACAAGGTGATCCCAGAGGCAAATGGACTCCCACCTACGAGGGACCATTCATAATCAAGAAAATATTCTCCGGCGGCGCCATGTTGCTTACCACCATGGATGGCGAGGATTGCCCACATCCTGTGAATGCTGACATAGTCAAAAAATACTTCTCTTAAAAAGAAAAAAACAGCTCGCTAAGTTGAAAACCTGAAAGGGCAACTTAGGCAAAAAAAAATGAGCGTCTCGGTGGATTGAAAACCCGAAAGGGCGGTCCAGGAAAAAATTAGAGACTAAACAAATACTATCCCGGTAGGCTGAAAACCTGAAAGGGCGGCCTAGGCAAAAGTTAGGGAATGAAACATACAACAGTGTTCCGTTCAGCTGCCAACTCACCATCAAGATTCAACACCTCAAAGACGCCGATCAGTCCAATCACTTTCTTCCAACAAGTGAGGGATGAGATGCTCGAGGACAGATTGGCAATAGCAGAGTTGAAACTTGACTGGATTGTTTTCACATAGCTATTTATCTCTATAAATGTTTTCCAAAACTTTCTGACAGTTTCCTACTTCTAGGATTGTTGTCTCCCTGTGCTAACCAGCCTATCATGGCTCTTTTTCAAAAAATCAATGCAGCTTAGGCTCAAAAATCACCATTTTCACTTTTTCTGTTTTAGATACGTAAGCGTCCCAATGATAATTTTGAATGAACATGTGCATTTGAATGTCCTAATTATCTGGACATCATCCCATCAGAAGAAAATCTCCAAGAGAAACGCATTTCTCAGCAAATTCCTCAAAAAGATTTTCTCTTCAAAAGAAGTCTTATCCCCCAGCAGGGTTGTTCCAGATTACTATCTTCAGAAGGTGTGATCCCCGCACCCGGACTTGGTCAGATAGTGCATCGGAGGATTATGCATCTTCCTCATTCTCATTTGAAAGGGCATCAGAACTTCCAGCTACCTTTCATTCTCAAGAGATATTCAGAGATCCTTCAACAGAATACCAGGGTTCTCAAAGAATTTCCCCAGCCAAGGGTACTCAAGCAAGACAAAAGATCATCAACGATCACAATATAGTCATATCCAGATGATTGGCGGAAATTTATTTTCCCAAATAAAAGCTTGACATCTCACATTCATACATCACATATTCACATTCATATATTCATACATCATATTCATACATCATATTCATACATCATACATCATGCATCATGCGCATATTCATACACAACATCACATGCATATTTCTCCGGGAATATCTCACATTTACATGCATCATAAACATTGCATATCACTAACTTGATTTTTCAGGTAGACGGATATCTTCAACAAAGATGTTCTCAATCACATGCAGTGTTCACCTGAATTCCATGAACAGTTCTCTCAGATATAATCAAGCCGAAGATTCATTCTGATCACTTACCAACTCAAAAACAGACATCGCAGATCAAAGTTGATACCTCAGACGGTTCCAGAACGATCTAACATCGCAGATCTAAAGTTGATACCTCAGACGGTTCCAGAACGATCTAGCATCACAGATCTAAAGCGATACCTCAGACGGTTCCAAAACGATCTAACATTGCAGATCTAAAGCGATACCTCAGACGGTTCCAAAACGATCTAACATTGCAGATCTAAAGCGATACCTCAGACGGTTCCAAAATGATCTAACATCAAAGATCTAAAGCTGATACCTCAGACGGTTCCACAATGATCAACTTTCAAAATCTAAAGCAGAAAAAACTTTGGACAAGTTCCGTAGCAATCATCCTCCAAGACTTAAAGCGGTAACCTTGGACGGTTCCGAAACAGTCAACACAAAGACTTTCAAATCCTTCATCAAGATATAATCAATGGATTCATTCTGATGAACAGACCATCAACCCATTCACCAGGTGGCATCTGAAAGCCCATCTCAGGTAATGTGTCAATCTGCCAACAACATTTTGCAGACGACATTCAAATGCAACTTCCAACATCTCTTCTGATCAAGGTAAGTGCAAATTTTCAGGGCATCTAAATATTCAATCATCTTCTACCTTCAGATTTCAGACAATCTCTTCAGGTTTAAGAAGATTGAATAGGGGCAACTGTTATACCCCAAAATTTGGCCGCATCTTTTTTCAAGAAAACTCCAATCTGAAAATTAAAAGTCTCATATAATCATGGATTTTTATTTCAACAAAGATCCTGATATATGAAATACTTAGTTTTTAGAATTTTTCTTATACAGTAATTTGGCTTGCAGTTGAATTTATTCTTACGCAAACGCCAAATGCTGTTTATTACTTCACACATGCTATTTTATTTATTTACAAATAAATAGTACTGACACAATTGGTACAGAGTTAAATCTTTTGCAGGCGCAGAATCAGGAAACTCAGACTGTACTGGTAACAGTATATTAGTTATTTATTATGTCTGTGTTTTTTTAACAAGTCATGTAAATAAACTTTCATTTTTCACATAAAACAAAAACAAAAACAACAAAAAAAGAAAATTAACTTTGACTGTTGATTTTTCACTCTAACTGCTACGTCAATACCTGGACAGTCAGTTGACAGCCAAACTGCTGGCAGTACAATTCTCAGTGTTTTGTACCATCAATCAAATCAATCTTTCACAATTCAAAATTCCAAGATTTTTGTTCTAGAAGTCTTCTGAATATCACGCGATTAGCAGAGACTCAACACTGCACAAAAATCAGGTACGCTTAACTGTCTCCTACACAAACAGTCCATAATCAGGGTTTTTCTTGTTTTTACAGGAGCAACAAGTTTTTGAGAGCTCAAATGGATTTCATGCACATCCATATATCTCAAAGTACCATCATACAAATTTTCAAACTTCAATTCACTCAGACGCACCGTCAGCAGCTCAAACAGTCAACAGACGACCCGTTTGACCAAAAAAGTCAACAGACAGTCAAAAATGAAATTTTTTGTCAAAGTCCATATTTTGTCAAAGGATTCATCATTTGATCATTGGATGATCATAATTCATCAAGGAAAGATCAAAAATCAACAAAACCCTAAGATTCAAAATTAGGGTTTTTGCCTGAAAAGTCAACTCAACTTTGACTGATCATAACTCTCTCATCCTTCATCCAAAAAATTCAAACCAAAGCTTGTTTTGAAGGAAATTCAATTATCTTTCAAATGCAATTGATCCCATGGTCATTGCATTCACCATTTGAAAAATATGACCAAAGACATTACAGGTCATTTTCAAAGTCAACAAAAAGACACTTTTTTCAAAAGGACACACAGGGAGCTTCAAAAATCATTTTGACATGAGACCAAAGGCATTGGTTAGAGGACTCTTTGAGGTTTCCAAAACGTGCAAGATCTCCTTCATATGACAAAAATTGAAGGATTTACACCTTGTTGAAGTTGGCTAAATTTTGGGAAAATACATGAAATCAACATTGCTTAAAAATGTATTTTTTCCAAATAGGGCCAAGTTTTCAGCATTCAAACATCTTTGCCATGTTATTATGGGCCTCCCACGACCAAGACAAGGCCCACACCTTTTTTATCCATTTTTGGCATGATTTTATCTTATTTTAAGATTAAAATTAAAAGGAAAATGGATGGATAAATGGTAGCTTAACTTCCAAGCATGACTCACCCAAGGAATCTTCATCTTTCTGCAGAGAATTGAAGAGCAAGGCAGATGCATTGAAGACAAGAGGACTTGGTCAATAATTCAAAGCTTTTTTAATATAAAAAATGCAAGAATTCCACAAAGGCAACTAGTTGCTTCTTAGCTTCAATTCTAAGCACTCAATGCTTATAAATAGGCTAGCATGCTTCAGTAACAAGAGAGACACGAATCAGAAACAAAAGCCTTGCTCATATACACTTGTAACCACTTGAAAAAATTCAAAGAAAATTCAAATTCGAGTTTTTAATTTCAGTCCATTTCAATACAAACTAAGCATTCAAACATCATCTCTGAGCTTCACTGAAACTATTCCAATCAATTGCAAGTCTTAAACATCACTGAATCGAGCTATATAGGCCACGGTTTGTTCAAACTAAAACCAACTTATATCTCATAACCCACGCATATTTAACAAGATGTAGATGCATAATTGTGTTTGGTTTGAAGCTCTGGTCGTTTCTGGAGCTTCAATTGGATTTTAATGGCTGTTTATAGCATATACCATTTTAGGGTTTTCTTAGCTCAAAATTAGGGTTCTTCATTAGGGCCAAAATTAAAACAAATTAAGGGCAGGGTTACATTCAGTGGAACAAGACGAATCCAATGGTACCATCGCGCCCGATTTCTATGCTTGTTTACCCCTATTCGTTATTTTGCAGATTTAGGGTTCACTTACTATAGCGCTTTTTTACAAAAGCGTTGTTAAAGGACTTGTCTGAAGGTTGAAGACGAAGACGTGTCTTCCTCCCATTGGTTCAGAAGCGCGCGCGTGTTTTTTAAATTTATCTCTGATTCTGTGCTTTGCAGGTGTGACGTGTACCATGTGCCTCAAAGTCTGGACCATCTGATCTCATTTAATGAATCATCCAACGCGCCAGATCAAACAATCCTTATCATGGACCCTCAATACAACCACACATGATCAGTATCCTTTTATTTTCTATTTTATTTTAATTTCTTTGTTAAATTAATTATAAATAGTTTTAAAAATCCAAAAAATACACAAAAAATATTTTTAGACTTCTAAAATAATATATTATTTTCTGAAAAAAAAATATTTTATTTTTCTTCAAAATTTCAATATTTTGCATAATTAATTAGTATATATTTGTATATTTGCTTTTTAATTATTCTAACCAATCAAAAAACCATAAAAAAATTTTTCTTTATATTAAATATTGTTTATATATTATAAACTAATTTTTTACATATTTTGGATAATTTTATCTTTAAGTTTTAATTATTTGTATAATTATTTGCATAATTATGTTTTAATTAACTTAAATCAATTTCAAATCAATTCCAAAAATTCCAAAAAAATTAGTTTTGTTTTAAAATTAATTGACAAATATTTTGTACATATTTTAAACTTAATTTCTAGGTTTAAATCTATTTTCATCTTTTTTCTTCACTTTAATTTAATTAATCATGCATTAATCATAATTAAAACCAATCATAAAAAATCCAAAAACATGCCTTTTATTTTTCTTGCAATTTAAATTCCTAGATAAATGTATAGGATGTCAAATTCATGTAAATAGGCTAGTTTACATTTCCTGCACAATCGATGTAATAGCGTAGATTTACTTTCCGCACTTTACATTTCCGCATTTTAATTTCCCGCATTTTAATTTCCCGCACATATAAACTGCGTGTGTGTCAAAGATAAAATTGAACCGTTAGATCACTAACTTCAAAGATAAAATATCTGAATCCAAACACAATCACACTTGCACCTCTTAAGGTAATCCCTTCTCATTCTTTTAAAAATCAAAGTCAAAATTCCACTGTTTTGAGTACAAAATCGAACCTTGCGTTTATATCCGGTGAAAGGATAGATTTTTAAAGGAAATAAGGATAAAGACCTTACAACTCAGGGTAGACCTCCTAGTTTGCTTGCTCAAATCAAAACAAACAAAATTCTCATACACTGTTGTTTTTCAAAACAAAACTTTCAAAAAGACAATACTTTGTATACATCCAAACACGGATTATTACAAAGTTAACGTTCTTTTCAAAACATCTTTCGAAAGATAAACAAAGCATTTTGTATACATCCACACACGGATCATTACAAAATTCAATTTACAAAAGTATTTGAAACCACATATGAGCAATTTCAGAGCAATTGAAAAGTGATCGAAAAACAAGTGAGCTAAGCAAACTTAAGAGCCCATGGATAACCATGGATACAAAGGGTGCTAACACCTTCCCTTTGTATAACCTACCCCCTTACCCAGAATTTCTTAAAGGTCTTTTTTCTGTTTCTTTTATAAACCTTTCCTTAATTGGATAAAATAAAAGGTCGGTGGCGACTCTGTGAATTTTCAAAAATGCGAAAGCATTAAGCGATAAAAAAGAGTCAGTTCACGTATCTCTACAGAACAGAGGTATGGCCCGGGATTAAAAAATCGGAGGTCCACACATATACTATCAGTTTTTGTAAAGTAATAATCTCTTCACATCGGGGAGTTATTACGGTGTAGATTGAGTTTTAATCGAGTCTTGGAGCACTTTGGTTGAAGTTCATTATACCGCTTTTACATTTCTGCAACTTGTACCCGAATCAAAGCCTCCTCTAGGAGCAGGTTTATTTAATCGCATTTCTTTATTTATAATTTCTCTTACCATAGTCTACACATTTTATAGACTTTAAATGCTCTTACTATAGTCTACACGTTTTATAGATTCGCACCCTTTTACTTAATCGCTCTTATCATAGTCTACATGTGTTATAGACTTGCACTTATTATGTCTGGCTACATTATAAAGGTTTGGATGTAATGATTGTCATCATGATCGTGTTCCAATTATCATGCTAGTGAGAACACTTTGGGGATGTTTTGCTTTTAACTTAAGTCAATTATTTTTAAATGTTTATTGGGTAAGATCGAAAGTCGACCATACTAACGATATGACTTGATTATTATTTAACCAAACAAAAAGAGTGAAAGCAGTTTGGTTGGTTAAATAGGAATCATTGACACTTATTAGAAAACGATTTTAAAACTATTTTCGGACGCGTTTGTAGGTTTGAAATATGACTCTTGGTCAAAAGCCGAAGGTCTCTTTAAGTTGATCTTTCCAAGTCAAAATTACTTTTATGTTAAGTAAAAACTATCAATTTCTTAAAAATAGGTTTACCTCTTTAACGCGGAAGGCACCCTTTATATGTGACAATAAAGGAATTTAATTTAAAGAGTAAACTCGGTTCTTAATAGGCAAAAGCTACAAGTTCCCATTAAATTGATTATTTGCTACAGATAGAAAATACTGCCCCATAAGTGATTTCATTTATGCATGACTGGACCATAGTCTAGTTTCATGATTTACATTCCAACCTGTTGCTTAAACTGTTACTTACTTCACTTACTTACTTTATTGCACTGCACTCACATCAATATTCTTGTTCACCTTAGATAAGCACCTTAGCAATAGAGTTGATAGATTGATGATTGGTCTTTGTGGTTCGATAATCTTATATATTACTTCGATAGGCTGTGCACTTGCAGTTCTATATTTAGGCTATACGTAAACAACCCATCAAGTTTTTGGCGCCGTTACGCTCGAGCACGTCTGTTTATCCTTAAGTTAAGGAAAGCTATGGCCGAAGACCGTAACCAAAGACCGCTTAAAGAGTTTGCTCAACCATTTAATGAGGAGCCTAGTTCTAGTATAGTAAACCCCGCTATAACAACCAACAATTTCGAACTTAAGCCCTCACTATTACAACTAGTACAACAAAATCAATTCGCTGGTCTCGCTACCGAGAACCCGAATCAACATCTAAAGGTGTTTATCCGGTTGGCTGACACCCTTAAGGAAAATGGAGCCACACCCGAACCCATCCGCTTAAGATTGTTTCCTTTTTCCCTTAGAGGTAAACCCAGGTCTGGTTAGACGCCCTTCCAGCCAACTCAATAACGTCTTGGGAAGACCTTAGGAGAGAATTTCTTGTCAGGTATTTTCCACCAAGTAAGACCGTTGTCCATAGGAACCTGATCACTAGTTTCACTCAAAACCAAGGCGAATCACTTTTTGATGCCTGGGTTTTGAGAGCTTGTCCGCACCATGGCCTGGAGCAATGGTTAATCATACATACCTTCTATAATGGACTCCATTACAACACAAAGATGTCCATTGATGTTGTCGCTGGAGGAGCATTGATGAACAAACCTTACCCTGACGCTTGTTCCCTGATAGAGGACATGGCCCAAAACCACGCCTAGTGGGGAATAGAACGAGCGACAGTAGAGAAAAAGGAAAGCCATGGAGGAAAGCATGAGATAAGTTGCATGGAGATGATGAATGCCAAGATGGACGCCCTGGCCTTGAGAGTTGAGAACATGTCTCAAAACCCTACCACAATGGCAGCAATCCAATCGGAGTGCGAATTCTGTGGAATTCAAGGACATCAAACCGTTGACTGTAACCTTTTGAACAAATCTAGCTCGGACCAAGTTAACTATACCCAAGGGAACCCTTTCTCGAATACCTACAATCCTGGATGAAGGAACCACCCAAATTTCTCTTACAAAAACAATAACCCCATCCTAAATCTCGGATCTTCGAGACCCCAAGGATTCCAAACGCAAAAAAAAAAACCAACCTATGCAAGTTGTGCCACCAAGACCAAACCTTAAAGAAACCATAGACACCTTTATTTAGACTCAAACTCAGCAAAATAAGGAGTTTATGAATCAACACATTCACACGAATGAACTAGTTACTCAACTGGCAACCAAGTTTGAACAGATGATGATCCACACCAAAATGCTTGAGACCCAGATTTCCCATGGCCCAAACAACCTTTGCACATGTTGTACTTGGAGGACAATTCCCTGGACAAACTCAACCCAATCCCAAAGGCCAAGCAAATTCTATCACCTTAAGAAGTGGAACCGCTTATGAAGGGTCTAGAAATCCTAACCTAAGCACACCAAAAAAAACCTAAGGAAGATGCTGCACCCAAGGACCAGGTAGAGGAACTAGAGAAACCCGAAAAGCAATCAAAACCAGAAGTAGGGAATCACATACAACAACCTTAAAAACCACCTATTCCGTTCCCACAAAGTTTGAAAAACACCAAAACAGAAAACCAATTCCAAAAGTTTATTAAGGTAATAGAGAAACTCCACATAGAGATTCCTTTTACCGAAGCAATAACCTAGATACCATCATATGCCAAGTTCTTGAAAGATATTTTGTCTAACAAACCTACCATAGAACTTAAGGAACTACCCAAGAATCTAATATATGAGTTTTTGGATGAGGAGATGAATCGACCTGTCATAATAAGCGCCAAGCTAAACCAAATCGAAATAAACCAACTCTTAGATAACTTGCAGAAATATTCCTCAGCTTTAGGGTATAAAGTCTCAGATTTAAAAGGAATAAGCCCGTCTGTATGCATGCATCGGATTATGTTGGAAGAGAATTCGAAACCCTCAAGAGAACATCAGAGAAGAATAAACCCTATCATTAGTGATGTAGTTAAGAAAGAAGTCCCTAAGTTATTGGAAGCTGGTATCATATACTAGATTTCGGATAGTGAGTGGGTAAGCCCCGTCCATGTGGAACCCAAGAAAGGAGGTGTCACCGTCGTGGAAAATGAGAAAGGTGAGCGTGTAGCAAAACGAACAGAAGGAGGATGGCGTATGTATATAGATTACAGAAATTTGAACAAGGCGACTAGAAAAGACCATTTCCCTCTTGTGGTGTCGTTTTTTTTACCTCCCCGTTTCACTTGGGAGGACGGCACGCTAGACCCTTCACGCGAAATTTGGAAGGAGAATGCGCCCGTGGTGGGATGAATTTTGTTTCAGTTCTTCCTACAATATCACACGAACTTTCTTATTATCCTACGAGTAGGAAAGGGGAAAAAAGATCTCAACTAAACCCTAGGAGTTTGCTAAGTGTGGGGGTTCACCTAGACTAGAAATTTTGGAGTCCGGGGGGTCGGTTATACATAGGGAAGAGTTTAAGCACCCTACATATTCGTAGTACTCTACGGGAACCTTCTCTGTGTCATTGTGTTTGTGTTTGCTAATGATTGATTGGGAAAGTTTCTCCTTTGTGTTAGGAGAAGGAATTAAATTGAATAAAAGAAAGACAGACAAACTGACTATTTTTGGTATTTTATTAGCTCGTTGAGATTCCTTGTGAACCTCATGCCTACATATCCCTAATGAAAGTTAGAGCTTAATGTAGTTCGGGGAACTAATTAGGGAAATTAATTATTTTTGGGGCCTTGCTTGAAGCTCAAGGTTGAAGCTTGAATTAAATCTCTGTTTACAGTAAAAAGATATGAAATCATCTTTACAGAGAGGTATTTCTACTATTCCACCACAAACATTAAAAGAGTGATAAGATAAATGAATTCATTTCATTAAGAGATGGAGCCTACTTGGTTGATCAAGTATGACAACCAACATGCCTCTTGAATGAAAGAAAGATGCTCATCCAAATTAGGGAAAGTTAGCACATGTCTGGGTTTTACTGCCAGCTCATGCCTTTCAAAATCCTAAATGGGAGACTGGATTGAAATTTAAATGAAATGTAATGTTTGTTTGTTTGAATGTGGTGAGATAGAAGAAAGATCTCTCTATAGAGATAAGCTATGCCTATCTATTGTATAAAAGATTTGATTTTTGAGCTGGCTTGTATGAGGCCCAAGCTTGAGGCTTTTGATTGATTAATTTTTATTGACTTTGGGAGATGACTCCACTGGATTAATTACAGGGAATTTTTTGTGTTCTGTACAAAGCCTAGAATTGAGGCTGACTCTAATTGGAGAGTGTTTATTTGATGGATTTTATTTGGTGTTCTGTACAAAGCCCATAATTGTGGCTGACTCTACTTACGGAGACTCTATTTTGTGCCTTGTATGAAGCCTAAGGTTGTGGCTACTTTAGCTAGGGAAAATATTATTTTCTGCCTTGTACAAAGCCCAAGGTTGTGGCTGACTGAGTATGAATGACTCTATGGGGGAAAAGATCATAGAGGTTAGGAATCTTTGACACAAGAAATATGGTTTATCTGCCTTGTACAAAGCCCAAGGTTGTGGCTGACTATTAACGGGGGAATTTATTATTTGGTGCCTTGTATGAAGCCCAAGGTTGAGGCTAACTATTTTTTTGGGAGTTTTACTCTATTGGATGATTTATTTATTAAAAGACTGATGTTTTTTTGGAAGCTAACCCTTTCCAGGGATTTTGACTCAGCTGGAGAGTTTGTCTTTTGAAAAGAATGAAGTTTTTAGACTGAAGTTGGAGGCTAACCCTTCCCAGGGGATTTGACATTTTTAAAAACAGATATTTGGAGGCTAACCCTTTCCAGGGGATTTGGATTTAAAGGAGTGATTTTGGAGGCTAACCCTTTCCAGGGGACTTGACATTTTTTAGACAGATTTTGGAGGCTAACCCTTTCCAGGGGATTTGAATGATGGCAGAAAGGTTATCTAATTGAGACTTCTTGTTTAAAGCCCAAGATTAAGGCTGGCACTTACTGAGGATGAGCAAATATGGATCTTAGACTCTGCTAAGGAAGATTAATGAAGATAAGGGTGACAGAGACTGTCCATGTCTCTCATTCCAAAAGGTGTGCTCAATGTGAGATTGAGACAATCTTAGCTTGTTTAAAGTCTGGTTTAAATTGGAAGAAACTCACTAGGGTAGGTTAAAAGGTTACTAAAGACCTGTTCCTATGTTTATAAGAAACCTGATGGGTCTTTGTATACAAGCTCAAGAGGAAGCTGGAAATGCTTTTAAGAAGCCAGTGGGTCCTTGTACAAAGCCCAAGAGGAGGCTAATCGAGGGTCCTTGTTATAGCACAAGAGGAAGCTATGTGGTTTTGAACTTATTTTGGCTCTAAGCAAATGGGTAAGATGTTTCACCGGGAATAATTCCTCTTGGGTGGATGTGTCCTATTTTTTTGGATTCTAAGGTTTTTGCCAAGATGTTTTCACTGGGAATAATTCATCTTGGAGGATTGAACTACAGATCTCTAATTAGGAAAGAGCCTTCACCGGGAAGACATTCTCAATCCTAGGCCATATTCCTATAATATATATATATATATATATAGTTTAATTGTCCTAAGGTTTACACTCAGACGTAGTTCTAAACAAATATATGTACAGTTTATATTTGACAGAAATTTAAATGGAAAATGTAAATGGAAAGCTTGTAAAGCCTAACTTGGATGGAGTGGAGGCTTTTGAAGAAGTATATATAGAGCCTCACCAACAATTGATGGATAACAGTTGAATATATATGATAAACAGTTAAGGGTTTTGAAAACAGAAGAAGTGAAGATGGACATAGGTCACATAGGTATCTGAAGAGTTTCACCGGGAATAATGCCCTTCAAATACCAGAAGAATGTTTTGAAAACAGAAGGAGGATTTTGAAAATACAGTTTTGAAAACAAACTAAGAAAAGAAAAACGTGTTGGGACTTACACTCTATTAGAGGCCCACTTGAAAATGAATTTCTGTTTATGAAAAACAGTTGGATGATTTTTGCAATACTGTTGTGAAAACAGTTGATTAATGATTTGAAATGGTTACTGTTATGAAAACAGTTTTACGAGTTTTAGGCTTACCTCGAAGAATGAGAAATTGGATTTCTGAGTTTGAGGTGTTACCTTGATCCTCAAATGATATGCTTGGAATAAATTGGGATCTTAACAGGTATTAAGCATCCACATCAGCAGAAAAGAAACGTCGGATAAGCTCACAGCTTACAGCATTTCATGGTCATCCTGTAATTTGTTTAAGGACTTCTACAGCAAATGGAAGACCAAACAAAACAGACAAATCCAAAAGACAACGGAGAAATAATCTCGGAGTCTCGGATGAAGTGAGAAAATTCAAGTAATATGCAACAGTAATCAAATAAAAATTTAAATGATTAACTACACAAAAATAATATGAAAATATCAAACTCAAACAAAATTAATCTAAGAAAAGATATTTTTGTAGTTTTATGTGAAAATATTTAGAAAACATAAAATTAAATATGTATCTGATATATTTTTGGAGTTTTTAATAAGGATTAGAAAAATTAAACTATATCCTATATTTAATTAAAATATTAAATACTTTTATGAAACATATTCAAGAGAAACTAAACAAAATAAAATTAATTGGGCCAGAGGTATAAAAATAAAACGGAGGTGCAGAGCCCAATTGACTTAAGCTGAAATAATTTTAAAAAAAAAAAAAGCGGACCGGACCGGGTCGGGTCAGATGGGACCCGGATCCGCCCATCTCCTTAGTGCAAGCTGGGTTCTGTAAACAAACCCTAAAAAACCAAACATAGAGGCAGCGCCTCTTTTCCTTTCTTCCTCACGCTTTTCTCTGTAAAAAAAAGAAATAGAAGAACGAACTCCCTCCTCTTTTACAGCAAACAACAACAAACAACATTCTCTCCATCTTTTCTCGATTTCTCTATCTCTCTCGTCGATGAAACGTAAACAACAACAACAAAAGAAACTCTCTCGGTTTCCTCTTACTCTCATCTGAACAACAACAACAACAAAGCTCTTACTCTCGCGGTTCTCTCTCTCTCTCGAGCTCACAGTCTTTCTCGCGAAGAACAACGATAACAGCAAGCTCTCGATCAGTGAACAGAAACAACTCCTCTTACTCGGTATTTCTTCCTTACGATTCATATTTTAAATTTCTAATCTCATAATGTTTGAATAATAAAACTCATGTGTTCATAGCCGCAAATTAAAGGGATATGAGAGTGAAGGTAGGATCGACTTACCTACGGCGAGGAGATTTTCACCGGATTTTGTTGAAGGTATGTGCTATTTACTTATGCCATTTAGAATCTGCTGTAAGTTCGTTGTAGCTACTGTGACTCTGAATTCCAAGTCTGGACCGCTACTGTGTTGTTGTTACGGCTTCGAACTTATCACGAATTGTTGCTGTTGAACTTCTGAAGTGTGAATTGTTGTTTTGACAGGGTTATCTGCGTTTCTTCTTGCAGATTCGGCCCTTGCAAGTGAGCAAGAAGCGTGTGCTCGCCGGCTGTTGTGTTGAAGATGTAAGTTGTAAGTTCTGAACTTTATCTTTGAACTGCTACTTCCTTTTTCCTCCTGCTTGCGCCAATTGTTCCAGTTTGTTGAAGCTGCCATCATCTTTTGAATTGTTCTTGCTTGTTGAAGAACAACTTCGAACTTGTTGCTAACAACTTTGAATTGTTGTTCTAGGCTTTTGATGAAGGTGATGCCATAACACCTCTTTGGATTATGGGAGACTTGAAGATGAAGCTTCAAGTTGCTTGGATGCTCCAAGTTGTTGGTGACTTGAAGATTAAGATCTTCAAGTGAGGTATGAAGAATTACCTCATCCTTCTTTGTAACTAGAATGCTCACCTTCAATAGAGAGTCTCTTGGCTTGAGAATTTCTTCTTGCCAAGAGGTCTATTGAACAATATGAGCAATAGAGAGAAGAGAGAAAGCAAGAATTTAAGTTGCTTTGGTGTGTTTTTTGAATGAGAAAGAGCCCTTTATTTATAGGCAAATGGTTCAGAGCAATTGGACATAGTAAGCTTGCTTAGTGAAGTGAGTTTGGTTTCTTAGCCATGAAGAAAGTTTGAAAATATCACATATGTAATGATGCATTTTCGAGCTAGCTTCCCCAACCATTGATCATGTATGATCCTAGGGGACAATTCTGATGCAGAGGAGAGTTCTAATTGGCTTAGAAGAAGATTCCTTGATGATTCAACATTTGCCATAAATTCAAAAATGTAATGATTACTTAATCACATGGCTTTGATTTTTGGATTTTTTGGAATCTTGATGCAAATGATTCAAATGATTATCTCCAATCTCTTATGATATATTTGAAGTGTGTATGCACCATTTAGTATAGGCCCTTGCACGAAAATGACCAAAACCAAAATTGGTTATGCCTTAAAACTTCACTCCATGAGCCTATCTTTGAACAAACATAAATCTTAGCTCAAAATGAATTAGGGGAAGGTTGAACACAATTTGGAAAGTCCTTGATATGTACTTCAATTAATTAGTTTGGTGTTTGCCCAAAATCCTTAGGCAAATTAGTGAAAAAGTCCCATAAAGTTTGAAGAAAACTAGGGTTTTCTTGCTAGTTTTGTGAGGGGAGTCACTTTGAAGCTCCATATCTCTTCAATGGTTGACTTCTAGCCAAAAAATCATTTGTGACAAAGTTGTTCATTGGATCAAAATCTACAACTTTCATGCTAGAAGTTTTTTTCAGTTTGTAGGTGAAATTTTGAGATATTCCCTTCCAAAGTTTGGTAAAAACCACTTGAAAACACTTAGAAAATTTTCTAAGTATGAAAAGTCAAACTTTGACTTTTTGATTCTTGATTGATTTTCTTGATTTTCTTTGATCAAATGACTTAAAATATCATATATTGATGATTTGAAACTTCAAAAGTCATGGTTGACCAAAATTTTCAAAAAGTCAATGGTGATCTTGTACAGTTGACTTTTTCCAGACAAAGTGAGATTTTAGACTTTTGTGTGGAATCAAGATCTTCTCCTCAAATGAGTGATGTGAATGGATTATATTGAGGTAGTAGAAGTCTTTGAACCATGTCTTGAGTTTTGGATCCATGCCCTGATTAAAAGTCAACTATCCAGATGAATTAGGTCAAAAACTCTAACTGTCGACCAGATGAAATTGATGACTGTGGATCTTGAATTGGAGTATAATGCCCAATGGATCTTGTTATCTGGATCATTTGAAGATGATTGAAGTTTTTGATAGATGTCCTGGAGCTTTTTAGGTTTTCCCAAAGGTGAACCCTGATTTCAGTCCTTGATAGGCTCAAAACCCTAGTCTGGTGACCTGAGTAAACCTGTACTCAGATGACTGGGTGTCTAATCAATCATAGGTGAATATAAAATGAAGCTTTTGAGTCCTATGATTGTGTTAGAGATTAATTCTTCTATTGATTGATCCTTTGCCTGAGCTTTCTTACTTTTGACCATCCTTGATTAAATGTCAGATGAAGAAATGACTGCTTTGGGCATTTGTTTTGATCTGATGAAAAGCCTGAGGATATGACATCTCAGGGGGGTCAAAAATTAGGGTATGACACCTCTTCCATTTATAGATCAGATGCTTGAATGTCTAGCTAGACACTTGTATTTTTGCTATCTTTATGGATATTCTGGCTTTTTCCAAATCCCTATTCACCCAGACGACCAATAAAAAACCACATTTACTTGCCCTTATGGAACATTCGCTTAAAGATGAATGTCTTCTGGACTTTGTAATGCACCTGCCACTTTCCAACATTGTATGATGTCGATTTTCGCAGACTACCTCGATGGAATTATGGAGGTATTTATGGACGATTTTTCTGTATGTGGATTTGATTTTAAAAACTGCCTTTCAAATTTAGAGAAAATCTTGGAAAGATGTGTGGAAGTGAACCTTGTGTTGAATTGGGAGAAGTGCCATTTTATGGTGAACTAAGGGATAGTCTTAGGACACATTATCTCCGAGAGAGGTATAGAAGTTGATAAGGCCAAGATAGAAGTTATAGAAAACCTAAACCCATCTAAGACCGTTAGGGAAGTGAGGAGTTTTCTAGGACATGCCGGGTTCTACTGACGCTTCATCAAGAATTTTTCCGGAATAACAAAGCCTTTAACAAACCTATTGATGAAAGATGTCGACTTTGAATTTGACCAAAAATGTCTTGAGGCCTTTGAAGTTTTAAAGCACGCACTGATTTCAGCGCCTATCATACAACCACCCGATTGGACGCAACCATTTGAAATCATGTGCAACGCTAGTGATTTCGCTGTAGGAGCCGTACTATGGCAGAGAAAAGATGAGAAACTACATGTTATTTACTATGTTAGTAGAACCATAGACGCTTCCCAGCTTAATTATACAACCACAGAAAAGGAATTGCTAGCCGTAGTGTTTGCTATCGATAAGTTTCGATCTTATTTGGTAGGAGCCAATATAATAGTATACACTGATCACGCAGTAATCCGATACTTATTAAGTAAGAAAGATGCTAAGCCTAGGTTGCTCAATTGGGTTCTTTTACTCCAAGAATTTGACCTGGATATTAAAGATAAAAAGGGAGCTGACAACTTAGTTGCTGACCACCTCTCTTGGTTAGAACATCTTAAACCTGAACTAATACCTATAGACGATCGCTCTACTTATGAAAGACTAGTGGCTGGGATAAACATAATTAGAAAGGATATCCCGCATACCTCTGGAGAGGAAACCTATGAGGAAATCTCAACCTTGAACAACATGCCATGGTACGCAGATATTGTGAATTATCTAGCCGCTGATATCATACCCCCTGATTTAAGTTACCAACAGAAGAAGAAGTTTTTTAGTGATGTTAAACATTTCTTTTGGGATGAGCCCTCCTATTCAAAAGAGGCATAGACAACATATTCAGATGATATGTGCCAGAAGAAGAAGTGGGCAACGTCATTGAACACTGCCATGCTGCACCTTATGGTGGACATGCAAGCACGTCTAAGAAATGCACCAAGATTTTTCAAGCAGGTCTTTATTGGCCCACCGTATGGCGCAATGTCCACGCTTACATTGCAAAATGTGACCGATGCCAACGCACTGGGAACATCTCAAGACGTGACGAAATGCCCTTGAGTAACATTCAAGAGGTTGAATTATTCGATGTCTGGGGTGTTGATTTCATGGGACCTTTTCCTTCCTCAATGGGTAACAAGTACATCCTAGTAGCCGTCGACTATGTCTCAAAATGGATCGAAGTTGTTGCATCACCCACAAATGATACCAAGGTAGTTATCAAACTGTTCAAGAATATCATTTTCCCTAGGTTTGGAACCCCGAGGTTAGTCATAAGTGATGGAGGATCACACTTTATATCTAAGATATTTAACAAGCTTCTAAGCAAGTACGGAGTAGAACATAGAGTAGCAACACCATATCACCCGCAAACCAGTGACCAAGTGAAAGTTTCGAATAGGAAAATTAAGCAGATCCTAGAGAAAACAGTATCGTTGTCCATAAAAGATTGGTTAGGGAAACTTAAAGATGCTCTATGGGCTTATCGAACGGCCTATAAAACCCCTATTGGAACGACCCCCTATCAATTTGTCTATGGAAAGTCCCATCATTTACCTTTCGAACTGGAACATAAAGCCTATTGGGCAATTAAGGCCTTGAATTTAGACTTCCTAAAGGTCGGAGAGAAACGTATCCTGGACATTCACAAGCTGGAAGAACTTCGCTTGAACGCATATGAGAATTCCATCATATATAAGGAAAGAACCAAGATATGGCATGATAAGAAGATCATAAAGAAAGATTTCAACATTGGTGACCCTGTTCTCCTGTTCAAATCAAGATTACGACTCTTTCCTGGTAAGCTTCGCTCGAGATGGACAGGTCCATTTGAGGTATCAAAAGTTGTGAGGTCAGGAGAAGTGAAAATTAAAAACTGTGAGATATTGGATCGAACTCTAGTATTGTCGAAGGGTAGCTTCTTGGTTCGACAGAGTTAAGCATGAAGTCGAAGGATTGTTCACATGCTGGTGTCGAAGTGTGCATGCTGTATACGAAGATGGGTCTAGCATGCAGATGTCGAAGATGCTAGGGTTGTTAGCATGTTAAATTAGGTTTTAGTGTTTAAACCCTAATTTGTTAAGTTAGCTTGTTTATTAAGTTGGCTTGTGTAATGGGCCTTGCTGAAAAAGCCCATTAGTTAGTATGTTAGGTTTTATTATAAATAGCATACTAGTCTCTCATCATTGCTAAGCTGCAAATCCTAATTTAGGGTGAGAGAGGTTATTTGTTATTCTTGTAAACTTGTAATCTTGTTTTAAGAGAAAGTGAAAGAATAGCAGTTATAACCAATTCTTGTGTTCCTCTTCTTCCTTGTCCTTTATTCTTCCTTGTTTTATACTTTGTTCTTGGCATTGAATTCACAACAAATTGGTGCGGTGAGCATGGAGAAGATGCCTTCAACAAAGTATGAGATTGAAAAGTTCACTGGAGTGAATGATTTCGGTCTGTGGCACTTGAAGATGAAAGCCCTACTGGTTCAGCAGGGTTGTTTGGAAGCGTTGAAGGGAGAGGCAGCCATGAATGCTGCATTAACGGCAGCGGAGAAGACAACTATGATCGAGAAAGCACACAGCGCAATTCTGTTGAGCCTTGGTGATAAGGTTCTACGACAGGTATCAAAGGAGACGACGGCATCAGGGTTATGGGCGAAACTTGAAAGTTTGTATATGACCAAATCGCTGGTAAATCGACTCTACCTGAAGCAGGCTTTGTATTCATTCAAGATGGTTGAAGACAAAGTGTTGGCTGAGCAGTTGGATATGTTCAACAAGCTGATTCTTGATCTTGAAAATATCGATGTAAAGATGTGATGAGGGTGAAGGCTGAACTCAATAAGGAGTTCGATATGAAGGATCTGGGAGCTGCTTCCAGGATTCTTGGAATTGACATTCGAAGAGATAGAAAGAAGTCGAAGTTATGCCTATCTCAAGAGGCATATCTACGGAAGATTCTTGAAAAGTTTGGTATGTCGAATTCGAAGCCAGTTGTGACTCCAACAAACCCTCAATTCAAGCTGAGTATTGATCAGTGTCCCAGTACTGATGTCGAAAGTGCCTATATGAATAGCATCCCATATGCTAATATAGTCGGTTCTTTGATGTATGCTATGGTCTGTACTAGACCCGACATAGCATACGCAGTAAGTCTTGTAAGCAGGTACATGGCAAATCCTGGAAAGGCTCACTGGCAAGCATTGAAGTGGATTTTAAGGTACATAAATGGGTCTCTGAATAGAGTCCTAATTTATGGTGGAGCCTTGGGTGAAGATAGTAAAGCAGTAATAGAAGGATATGTCGACTCTGATTATGCAGGTTGTATGGATTCCAGAAAATCTATTTCTGGATATGTTTTCACTATGTTTGGCACTTCAATTAGTTGGAAAGCAACACTTCAGAAGGTTGTTGCTCTATCAACCACTGAAGCGGAGTATATTTCCCTAACTGAAGCTGTGAAAGAAGCATTGTGGCTTTTAGGTTTTGCGAATGAGCTGAAACTTCAAGGTCGAGGTATCACTGTTAAATGTGATAGTCAAAGTGCGATACACCTGTCGAAGAATTCAGCCTATCATGAGCGAACTAAGCACATTGATGTGAGGCTGCATTTCGTCAGAGGAGTAATCGAGCGTGGAGAAGTCCAAGTGCTGAAGGTTTCGACTGAAGACAATGCTGCTGATATGATCACCAAGACATTGCCGAGTTGCATGTTTTTCCACTGTATGCAGTTGATAAAGCTGCATGAAGAAAGCTAGTCTGTTCCTTGACGTTGTAGAGTTAGGTCCAAGGTGGAGATTTGTGAGATATTGGATCGAACTCTAGTATTGTCGAAGGGTAGCTTCTTGGTTCGACAGTTCGACAGAGTTAAGCATGAAGTCGAAGGATTGTTCACATGCTGGTGTCGAAGTGTGCATGCTGTAGTCGAAGATGGGTCTAGCATGCAGATGTCGAAGATGCTAGGGTTGTTAGCATGTTAAATTAGGTTTTAGTGTTTAAACCCTAATTTGCTAAGTTAGCTTGTTTATTAAGTTGGCTTGTGTAATGGGCCTTGCTGAAAAAGCCCATTAGTTAGTATGTTAGGTTTTATTATAAATAGCATACTAGTCTCTCATCATTGCTAAGCTGCAAATCCTAATTTAGGGTGAGAGAGGTTATTTGTTATTCTTGTAAACTTGTAATCTTGTTTTAAGAGAAAGTGAAAGAATAGCAGTTATAACCAATTCTTGTGTTCCTCTTCTTCCCTGTCCTTTATTCTTCCTTGTTTTATACTTTGTTCTTGGCATTGAATTCACAACAAAAACGATTCATGCGCTCCGTTTGTGGTAAATGGACAAAGATTGAAGCAATACAAAGGGGGAGATTTTCCCGTTGACTACTCTAGTCATATTCTGATAGACCCACCGATACCTACATAAAGTAAGATCTAATCGTCAAGCTAAAGACGTTAAACAAGCGTTGCATGGGAGGCAACCCATGGTTTATTTTTACTTTTATTTTGTTTTCTTTATTTTTATCCTAGTACATATGTGTGTTATCTGGACTAATTTCTCGTGTTTTTATTTTAAGGATGAATTATCCCGATGGTATGGTTGTGATTTTCAGGGATGAAGCACAGAGAGCCTGATTTGCTACCTTATCTGCTAGACCTATGGTACCCACTAGGTACCCCGGTCAGAGCTGCATGGGGGCGCTCGGGATTGAGCTAAGTATCAGGTATTTGTGCAACCAACTTGGCTGGAATGATTACGCTGATGATGTCCACAAAACCTACAGGAACCTCACTCTAGAGTTCCTTAGCTCCCTAGATTATAACCCATGGGTGGGTGAAGGAGATGAGCGATGGTGCATTAACTTCAGATTGTTTGGTACTGAGTACACCCTGAACATCAAAGAGTTTGGGGATTTACTTGGTTTCCAAATTGGACCGACGGCCATCACTGAGCTGCCATTGAGTTACTTTATGGTCAGAGATATTGACATATTCTGGAAGCACATTACTGATGGAGCCAGCCTTGACCCTTCTACCCAGCTGTCAAGAAAGATCCACAATCCAACTTTCTGGTACTTTGAGGTGATTCTTTGTCACACATTCTTTGGGAGGAGCTATTGTGACCATCTAGTCACTACTGAGGAGATCCTGTTCCTATACTGTGCCAGCCAGTCCAGACCCATCACTAGTGGAGGTTTTCTGATAGAGAACCTCGACCAGACTGCCAGGTCTGATGTAGGATTCATACATTTCAGAGCGAATGTGACGCAGATAGCCTCTGCTATGGGTTTGGACAGTATGATATTCTAGCTGACTCCATACTGTGGGTATACCTTCCTGGATCTAGATTTCTGTATGGATCGTGGGCTCATGAGGAAGGCCTCCTTCCATCCATATTAGTATAGGTTACTTATCGACGATCAGAAGGTTTACACCTTTACCTTGCCAGACCCTCAGATGACCTGTGTCTCCAACCCTGCTAACTAGAACTATTCTGTGGAGGGTTGGGGTGAGACATCAGATTACACTCCATAGTACACTCCTGGCCCTGAGGACTTTACTCCAGAGTACACTCCTGGTGTCGTACCCCTAAATTTGCCCTCATATAATCGCAAATGTCATTTTATTTCGAATAAGCGACATAGCACAGTTGGTAAGAATTTGCGGGTAAAAGGTACAAGAGCGAGAGGCTCCGAGTTCGAATCTCACTTCTAACATTTCTTGCCTTTTAAAAGTTTTTAATTTTACTTCTAACTTTATTCACATTTATTCAAAAATTCACAAAAAATTGTTTTTTTTAATATATAAATATTATTTTCGTTTTTATTATTTATTATTTATTAAAAATATTTTTTTTACTTTATTCACATTTTATTCACAAAAATATCCAAAAAAATCATAAAATAAAATTTTTGAAAGATTTTGGATTAATCGGATTAATCACCACAATCATCAGTATCTATAATTGGTTTGTCTGCTTTTGATTTTTTTAGGAACAACAACTCATACCAGTAAAACGCAATAGTTACAAACTAAGCAGAAGGCAACAACAAAGTCCCAACCAATAGGTAACGGATCTGGAAAAAATTGAGAGCAGAAAGAAAAAAAATTCAAAATCGGTTTCGGTGTCAGAGGAGAATTTAGAAACTTTTAGAGGTTCAAAACAATCCTTGGAGGCCCAGGAAGCATTCCCGATCGTTCTCAGAGCCTCACGCGTCCAGAACCAGCACCTCACGCTTACGGTTTGACGTCCTTAGCTCGAAAATCATTTTCATTCAAACATGAGTTTTTAATAGAATTTGTTTTCATATTTATGTTTGTGTTGATATTTAGAACATGTGTGGACTGTTTAATTTGAGTTTTGCTACATGGATCAAATGATGTCATGCATAGGGTATCACTTTCTTGAAGATGGGGACCTTATCTAGGAGCAATTTTAGGCAAAATTAATGGCTCCGTTTGATTCGTAAGGATAAATATGATCCACCTGGGTTACAATTGTGTATCGGAGTGATGATTTCTTGTAGGTTGCTGCCATGGCCGTATGCGGATCCGGAACGAAAACGGTTTGTTTTATTTTGATTGGAAACGGTTTGTTTGACATGATGTAAAGTGATGCAGCGGTTGAAGCGATTTTGCCAGAGTCCCTGTGCGTAAGTGCGTGAGTTCGAAACTGGCCTCACGCATGTCTTTTTCTAACTTTTATTTGCTTAGGAATTAGGTGTTGCACCCAGACGCAGGACTATCACGCACCTTCGCGTTAAGGCCGTCAGATGCACGCTATCTCTAATCTGAAGGGCCAGATGAGTGCTACTCCACGAAACACCCTCCAGATATTACCACACCTGATCACACGCCCAGGTTCCTTTAATTGTTTTTTTTTTTTTTCTTTTCCTTGTTTGTTTTTATTTATTTATTTCTTTTAAAATCTCAAACATTTAACTTTTTTTTTTTAAGATGATTAGGTTATGATTAACTTTAATTTAATAATTAATTAATTTAATTAGATAGTTAGATTTTTAGTTAGTTAGTTTAATTAGGTTTTAACCATTAAATAATTAATTTAGAATAGGTTTTAATTTTAAAATCAATTTATCACATAAACTTCCAAAACTCGATTCCTCGTAATTTTTTCGCTATTCTCTTCTCATCTCAAACTCTCTATGAATGTCGCATGGTTGTTTAAATTCCGCCTTTTATTTAATTATTTATTTCAATTCTAGAAAATGTGTATAGGTCGCAAGGGTTTTATTTTTGATGTAATAGTAATTAGGACCTTTTATTTTCCTTCCTTTATTTTTCTGCCCACAGGTGTTTATTGTAATAGCTTAGGACTTTTAAATTCTGCCTTTATTTTTTAACTGTGTGGTTAGTAATCCTAGGCAGTGCAAGTCTGCTAATAAATTTAGTTTGCCTAAATTACAAGATAATATAAGTGAATTAAACCACATGATTGTGCCACACACACACCTTTAGGTTAATTCCTCTGGTTGCCTTGTTGCCTCATTACTTTTTCTTGTTGCCTTTATTTGTGAAAAATAGTCAAGTCCCTCCATTCCGAGGATACCTAAAGCAAGGTTGCCTTTAAAAATTGAAATCATCATATGAGATCTGGTCTCTCGATGCTGCCACGGAAATACATGATGATTGTCCCAATTGCTAAGGTATCCTCGCATGTTGCCTTAAATGACTATTATATCTTTCCCTTAGACTACCTGCCCTCTTTATGGCAGGGTCAGTCTTATGGCGAAAAATAACTCCGATGACCCTTTAAATCCAATAAAAGGACTTCCTACCCTCCTATGATATGGATAGCCCTGAAATTCTAAAAGAATATTTTTTTCAAAACTTAGGGTAGTTGCTACTAAATGCTTGCTCTGGTTTAAATTCAACTTTCCTCTTTCGAAAACCTTCAAAAAGGCTACGCTTATTTTACAAGCTAAAGTCCTTATTCAAATTCTTTTTCTATTCACTTCAAACATTTTGAAAATAAAAGTGAGCCATGCAGTTAAGAGCCCATGGATAACCATGGATACAAAGGGTGCTTTAAACATTCCCTTTGTATAATCTACCCCCCGAACTCAAAATCTCTTTAAAAGGTCTTTTTCTGTTCTTTTAGCCTTTCTATAAATTGGATAAAATAAAAGTCGATGGCGACTCTTTCTCACCGCGACATTGCTTGCTTAAATATAAAAAGTCAGTTAACCGTATTACACCTTGCCATGAGGATCCCATTCCGGAGTACACACCCGAACTCGAGGTTGCACACACTACCGTTCTTACTAAGAACCTCAATTTGCAGGAACCTGACATTCGCACTCTATTGAACGCTATGCGCACCGAGATAGCCATGGTCTGCAATGAGGTGGCCGACCTTCATCTACAGTTGGAGTTGAACGATGGCTCCTTTGCTGGGGAGTTAGATGATCTAGCTCACGAGGTGGCAGAGATTCGACGCCAGTTGACTGAGCTGCGTGGCCCAGACCCTCCTGCAGAGCATCCTCCCGGTTGGTGATAGATCTGTGCTGTTCACGAGATCTCTTGTCTTAGTACATTATTATGCTCATTTCACTGTTCACGAGATCTCTTGTCTTAGTACATTATTATGCTCATTTGTCTACATTGTGGTGACTCGACGTCCATACCTATATATATATATATATATATATATATATATATATATATATATATACACACATATATGTGTTCACATGCATATGTATATATTTAGAAAAAAACAAAATATTTGTGAATATACATATATATTCTATTTTTGGGAAAAGGTACTAGGTACACCCCTAAGATGAGGAAAAAGACAAGGAGGTAGAGCCCAAAATCTAAAAAGAAGAACAAATTTGGCCCAGCAATTTTACACTGGCCGCGCCCGCGGTGGGCCTGCCGCGGCCGCGATGACTTAACGGTCACCTAACGGCTAGTTGCTCGAAAATCACCCCATTCTTCACCTTTTTCCACTTCCAATCCCATTTTCTTCCATTCCCAAACCCCCATAACTCCCATTATCATCCATAACTACCCCACTACATTAATTCCCACCATAAATACTCATCAACCACCACTTTCTTTCACTACTTATAAATACCCCCACTATTCTATTTTCTTTCTCACACTTTCACTACTTCTACATCCCATAAATTCCTTCTTTCTTTATATTCATCCAAAAGAAGATCCTATGGAGTTTGAAGGTTACACTTTGCGAGAGGGCAAGCCGGGGGAAAAGCGACGCCAACTGCTTGAGAAATTGCTAACCGCATCAATCCACTCCACCAGGTATATCGATGAAAACTCTCTTTATTCCTTAGGTATATACCATAGTGTCTTCTTCCTACTTGGCAAAGTTGGCATGCATGATATATTTGCCACCCAAGCACCAACCTACCCTAGGCTGACGTTCGAATTTCTTAGCTCCTTAATTTATAACGTCTCGCCTAACACTGCTAGCACCGTAGGTGGAGTTAAATTTATAATGTTTAACGAAGAATATGATTACTCCACCGACGGTTTAGCTGCCATGTTAGGATTGCCCTATGTGGATGGTGCTATTTGTGAGGCACCTTTGGACACGGATTGGGCATTCGAAGCATTTTGGGCCAGGATCACTAAACAAAATGCAAACTCTTTTAATGGCCTTCTTGCTTCGCATATCCATAATCCTGCCCTTCGTGTTTTTTGATTCCTTTTAGCATCCACCATCTTTGCTCGGGAAAACCCGAACAAGGTGAATGCTAAAGAGCTAATTATCATGCAAATCTGCCTCGCCGACACCAAAGTTAATCCGGTCCCATTTATGATTGCCCACATGCACCATGTTTTAAGAAAAGGTGGGTCAATTTCCTTTGGTGGCCTGGTTACTACTATTTCCCGTGCCATTGGATTGGACACAGAGCTTGCCACCCTCGAACCACCTCCTCCTCGTATTGCGAATCTTAAGTTTTTGAAGGATATGCGTTTATGCAAGAGGAGGACGGAAGGTGGTTATTACCTTATGATCGGTGGTGCCGCCGTACCCAGTGTTGTTATGCCTTGTACCCGTCGTACTGATATCTTATTTGAGCGTAATTGGACCTATGATCTAAACGCTCATACTTTTATTGGTCTGTTGCCCCCAAATCTACCTACAGATGGGGGTAACAACACTAATGATGAGTTCGATTTCCGTAGGAAGGAACCACCCCATTTTTCACCATCACACACTGCACCCTCTTCTTCTAACCCACATGCAGGTACAACTCCTAGTTTCCATGTCACTGAGGACATGTGGCATGAGCATATGGCCCGAGAGTTCCAGAGGGATACCCTCCTTGCTACTATGCAACAACAGGTGGCAGATAACATGGCCTTCATGCAAGCATCGCAAGAGCAGAATGCCCGCTCCTTGCGCTCTATTATGGAAAGTCAACTGGCTTTCCAAAATCAACAGCACCTCCACCAAACCATATATGATAGTCACTTCCAGTTGATGGAGGCGACCCAAGGTACCCTCCTTGGTAAGACTCGAGAGCTACAAGCGGAAAATGTCGCTTTGATAGAGAGAGTGGAGCAGCTAGCCTTGGATAGAGAGAGTCGCGGTCGTAGCCGTAGCCGCCGTTCCGGCCGTACCATCCAATACGGTGAGGGTACTAGTAGACCCTACTTGCATTTTCAGGTACCTCCTACCTACCTTATCTTGGAACAGTGTGGGAGGAGCATTTATCGCTTTTATTTCCCTTTCGTATTTAATTTTTCCTTTTAGTATGTTTTGTTTTTAGTTAAAAAAAGGCATGTGATATATGAGTCTTTCTGCGTAGTGTACCCTTTCATTTCCCCCCATTTTTTTAGCCTTACAAAAAAAAAACAAAAACAAAAAAAAAAATTCTTTCCAAAGAAATTATGGTTGTTTTTAAGGATTTGGGCTATGAGACATGTTCTAGATAGGGTCTGTTTTGTCTTGGGTACTCGTTTTTTCTGAAAAATTGATATCGTTTTAGCACCTTAAGCCTTATGAACATTTAGATTAGACCCTTTTCTTCCCATTATGCTATGATTTTGAATAAATCGTACAAATAGGTCCTTAAGTAGTTTATTTTAGCAGTCGGCTCCGGCCTAAGCATGCTCTAAGTGTAGGATCGATAAATATAAGTGAATGATCTCTATTTTACCTTAAAAGTTTATAAAAAGTATGAGTGCGACGGCGAGATGGATGATCCTCACAAGATCGCTTAGCTCAAGATTGTTGTAAGCACTAATAAAAACAAAGAAATATATATATATATATATATATATATATATATAATAAAAGGCACACCTGTTGTAGTTGGTCCAGAGGTATCTGGTGCTGGACTTGGTAGGGCGGGCTACGGTCCGAACCCCCGCAGCTACAAGTGGGTGAAATAAAAAGGGGTTACACTAACTCTTGTACCAGAACCCCATTGCTTGAGATCAGAATCACTAACCGGTCACTACACCATGAGTATGTACGGATAACGGGCTTAATGTGATTGCACTTGAATGAAAAAGGACCTCGTACCAAAAAGAGTCTTAGCATAGTAGGATATTAGGGGTCGATCTGCATACTTATGAGGTTAATGTTCGCATTCTTACGTATAGTGTCATTACGATACCCTTGGTTCAGACAGTTAGTGCCTGACAACACACCCTTACTCGAACTTAGAAGCCCTCTTTGCCCGAAGCCTGTAGACACCAGAATTTTCTTTCGCCTACTTCTAAGAGTTGTTGCTTGAGGACAAGCAAAGGTCTAAGTGTGGGAGGATTTGATCGCACTGAATCGCACAATGTTTCTGACTCGAATATCACATGTTTTTCGTAGTTTTTATTATCATTTTCCTATATTATGCTTCTATTTCCTTTTTTTTTCAGGATTCTTGACCTTTCATAGCCTTCGGTGAAGAAACGAGCCAAAACGCCAAGAAAATAGGATGTTTCAAGAAGATTTACACCTATGGCGTCCAGCACCGCGCCGATTTTAGGGGACGCTATGACGTGGTCCACTTCACCCTGGGGCCAACTGCCATGTTTCCACGATCTCATCCGTTTACACACACCGCGCCCGCGGCCTTCACAAACCTCTTCCCGCTCAGAAGGAGTTGAGGGGCACTCCTGTCTTTACAAACCTCAAGAATCCTCTATAAATATATTTTGTTTTTCATTTTGTAGTTTCATCCAAGCTTAGTACAATCTTAAGCCATATACTATCAGTTTCTGTAAAGTAACAATCTCTTCACATCGGGGAGTTATTACGGTGTAGATTGAGTTGTAATCGAGTCTTGGAGCACTTTGGTTGAAGTTCATCATACCGCTTTTACATTTCCGCAACTTGTACCCGAATGAAAGCCTCCTCTTGGAGCAGGTTCTATTTAATCGCATTTCTTTATTTATAATTTCTCTTACCATAGTCTACACGTTTTATAGACTCGCACCCTTTTACTTACTCGCTCTTATCATAGTCTACATGTGTTATAGACTTGCACTTATTATGTCTGGCTAAATTATAAAGGTTTGGATGTAATGATTGTCATCATGATCGTGTTCCAATTATCATGCTAGTGAGAACACTCTGGGGATGTTTTGCTTTTAACTTAAGTCAATTATGTTTAAATGTTTATTGGGTAAGATCGAAAGCTGTCCATACTAACGATATGACTTGATTATTATTTAACCAAACAAAAAGAGCAAAAGCAGTTTGGGTTGTTAAATAGGAATCATTAACACTTTTTAGAAAACGATTTTAAAACTATTTTCGGACGCATTTGCAGGTTTGAAATCTGAATCTTGGTCAAAAGCCGAAGGTCTCTTTAAGTTGATCTTTCCAAGTCAAAATTACTTTTCTGTTAAGTCAAAACTATCAATTTCTTAAAAATAGGTTTACCTCTTTAACGCGGAAGGCACCCTTTATATGTGACGACAATAAAGGAATTTAATTTAAAAAGTAAACTCGGTTCTTAGTAGGTAAAAGTTACAAGTTCCCGTTAAATTGATTCTTTGCTACAGATAGAAAATACTGCCCCATAAGTGATTTCATCTATGCATGACTGGACCATAGTTTGGTTTCATGATTTACATTCCAACTTGTTGCTTAAATTGTTACTTACTTCGCTTACTTACTTTGTTGCACTGCACTCACATCAATATTCTTGTTCACCTTAGATAAGAACCTTAGCAATAGAGTTGATAGATTGACGATTGGTCTCTGTGGTTCGATAATCTTATATATTACTTTGATAGGCTGTGCAGTTGCTGTTCTATAATTAGGCTATACGTAAACAACCCATTAAGCACTCACTATGAAGAAGTTAATTTTGAGGATGCTGATGTGAAATTTTGAGAGGAAAGTTGCTGATGTGGAATGCTTGAGGATTGAGGAAAAGTTAGACTTTTCTTATATGATAGATTAATATTTAAGTTACTAAACATAAAATTGCTACCAATTATTACGATAAAGACTCATAAAAATAAAAATTGTCGGTTATAAAATTTTAAAATGACTCAAATTTTGAAACTAATCGTTACTTTCTCATTTCATTAATATGAAAATCAATTATAAATATAATTTTTGTAATCAATATTAATTTTTTAAGTAGATAATTTTAAATTAATTTTTTCTCAACCCTAATTCTATTTTTCTATTTCCCTCTTATTTCATTAATTTCACAAATTTTTATGATTAAAAAATAACTCACTTATTTAAAAATAAAAATAAAATAAAAGTTTCCTTAAAAAATATGATTACCAAAATTTATTTTTATATAATATAAATAAAAATTTCCATGATAAAAATATAATTACCATCAAAATAATAGTTTCCTTAAAAGAATGTAAATAACTTTTATATAATTAACTAGTATCTTACCCGTGCGTTCGCACGGGTACCTGTTGTTTTCGCGCAATGTGATTGAGAAATATGAAAGGTATTAGTAAAATATTAAATTTTGGTTAAAATTGAAAAAGTTATAAAAATACTAATATTGAAAAAATTGAATATTGGAAATAGTTTTTATTGTTTTAGATTGAATAATATACCTAGGGATGCATTTAAGAAATGTAAAGCATCCATTAAGAAATAATTGGTTTTAAATAAAAGAATAATTAAGTGTCATTTTATTAGTATGCAATAAAAATTGGAAAGATAAATTATTTGACTTAAATTATTACTGTTTTACCGACTGTATAACAAAATGTGGCCTGCATAAAGAATAGACAACAAAATGTCGATTGTCCAATGCAATAAAGTTAGTCACATTTACTCTCAACATACTAACATTGCCTCCCGTTAATATTGAATATTTTAATTAATAACTCCATGTCCCCCTTAATATTCAATAGTTTGATCAATAACTTCATGTTCCCATTAATATACAATATTTTGATCAGTAACTTAATGTTTTCGTTGATATTCAATATTTTGATCAGAAACTTCATGTTTTCGTTAATATTCAATATTTTGATCTGTAACTTCATGTTCCTGTTGTTATTCAATATGTTGATCAGTAATTTCACGTTCCAGTTAATATTAATTTTTTGATCAGAAACTTCATGTTTCCACTAATATTTATATTTTTAACAGTAATATATATTTGTTTATATATATATATATATATATATATATATATTATTGTTTTGGAATTATTGTCATAATTTCATATTTTCGTTAATACTTAATATTTTGATCAGTAACTTCATGTTTTCGTTAATATTCAATATTTTGATCAGTAATTTCATGTTCCCGTTAATATTAATATTTTGATCAATAATTTCATGTTCCTGTTAATACTCAATATTTTTATCAATAACTTCATGTTCCCGTTAATATTCAATATTTTGATTAGTAACTTTATGTTTCCGCTAAAATTAATATTTTGATCAGTAACTTCATGTTCCCGTTATTAGTAAATTCATGTTTCCGTTATTATTCAAAATTTTGACCAGTAACTTCATGTTCCCGTTAATATTCACTATTTTTTTGATGAGTAATTTAATATTCCCGTTAATATTCAATTTTTTAATCACTAACGTCATACCCTAATTTTGAACCCCCCCTAAGATGTCACATCTGAAGGTTGAGAAAACACTTAGAAGGGGGGTTGAATAAGTGGGTTTTAAAAAAATTGTTTGACAAAAAGATAATCAAAATACAATTATTTTTATCCTAGCTCACCTTCTCAATAAGGCTACCTCCAGTCCACCCTCAACAAGGTGGTTTGCCTCTCTCAACCGAGGTCTTAATTCACTATAATCAGAACCTGATTACACTTGCACGACCAACTGTCGTGACTAACAATACAATGCACGAGCCAAACTGCTGGTGACTAACGTTCCTGCACAAGCCAACCGCTCGTGACTAACCAATCTTCTAAGACTCAACTAGTCCTAAACTTCTTGAGACTTCTGACCCACTGGTCTCTCAAGGACTTAGTTACCACGTAACTTCTGTTGATAGTGTATAGTTTTACTTCTAGAAAGCTGTAATCACCACAGTGATATTTCACTCAGATAATGTACAGAATAAGGAACTAAGAAAATGAATAAGAGAATTTATACTTCAGTGAGTTTTTCTTCACACTTGATGATTTTTCAGAGTTGCAGCGTGTGTGTTCTTTCTAGTTTTCTTCTTTATCGCTCGTTGTCTCGTATTTGTTCTTCAAACGATCATGAGTATATATAGCTTCAGAATTTTTGACCGTTATCTTCAGAGCATGCATTCAGCATTAAATGGTTTGTGTGTTTGTCTTTGCTTTTGCTTTCTCCAAGAATTTGCATGTGAATAGCTTCTTCAATCAACCTTGGAAATTGTGCTTTTGGAGTGTTGCAGCCGTTTTACTAATGATTATGTCTTCAACGATTCAATTTGAATCAATCTGTATAATCTTCTGATCACCTTTTGTTCTTGAACTTCTGTTGTGAGAATGTCTTCAGCGTGCAGTATTAGAAGTTGCTTTTCAGCTGTGTTAACTTGAACCATTCATTCTAATCTTCTGTTCAGCCTTGTTCTTCAACTTTTGTTGTAGATATGTTTGCATCGTGCGATATCAGAGGTTTCTCTAGATTTTCGTTCTGATTCTTCAAGTTCCGATTGCTGGTACTGGTACATCTTCTGAAATTAGAAACATATGATTATAGTACCATGTTTTCTTTATACAAAATTTGTTTACTTGTTATCATCAAAACACTAAGATATAATTAGAACCAAACTATGTTCTAACAATCTCCCCCTTTTTGATGATGACAAAACATTTACGTTCTAGAGCAAAATTTTGTATAAGAAAATTGATCTCCCCCTGAGATGTATAATTTCCCCCTAAAATAAATATTTAGAGAGAAATATGATGGATAACTTCCCTGAATAAATTTCTTCTTGACTTGATCTTTCAGAAGATTGATGGATGTGACTATGTATACGCGAATCTTCTCAGAAGTTCTAAAACTATTCTTGCATTCTTAACAACGGAAACTTGTGGAGCACAAGTTAAAGAGATTTTATCTTTGATTTGTAGATCTTAACTTGTTCTTTTCAGGTTACTCAAAAAAATTATATTTAGGAATTCTATTTAGGAGATGTATATAATTTTCTTTTACATATATGATTCTCCCCCTTTTTGTCATAATCAAAAAACGAAATAATTCTTAATGAAAATGTATGAATTAGTCAGGTAGGACCGTTATTGTCATTAGATTTTCATGTTATCCCAGACAGTAAATAAACGATAAAGAGAAAATATTCATTGATTTGAAAAACATGACAGAATACAGACTGAAGATACATAGACTCCTAGTAGATGGGTTCATAATATCCTCCATGAAAGAAGAAACGATCACAACGCTCTGTATGCAATGCTTCCTTCTTGTTCGGAAGTTCTGACGTACGGAGAGTGTTCACGATTTCTAAGATTCAAAACATGCTTACAGGACTCTTCCATAGGGAATGAAGAATTCTTGTCCACAATTGAAGGATATTAGAGACTCTCTAATGTGTCCAAAGATAATCGCAGCAAGATTTATCGGTCTACCCGATTCCAGGAAATTGATCAAGAACCTGTCTCTGGCATACACGAGTTTATGGAACTTTCCTCTAAGAATGAGATTTAAAAGAATTATCCTGAACCACACTTGTTTGCATGAGGAGAGGTAGTAAGGATTATTTTTGATACGACGAGCGAGTCTGCTTAAATCGTTTGGAATGACAAAAGTATTGACGTAGTCGAAGACTAAGAGACATGCATCATCATGCTTGACTGGACAACCAATAACTTCAGCAATGGATGCTTCGGAAATTGCGAAGGGAATTCCATAAATGGAGGAAGTGATACTAAGGTTATCTTCACTACCAGACGCATTGATCTAGAAACTTTTGACAAGGTTTGGAAGGACAAGACCGTTTAGAATGGAAATGTAGGACTTCCATCCTTGCTTATGGCAGAGGTTTATGTAGTAGCTGTCTCTTTTAGCTTGCCATAATTTTTTTTCTTTTATGACAGTAAGGACAGTCTGGGACGACATGCTGGAAGGAAGTATTGATGAGAGAACAGAAAACTGATACTAATTGAATGAATGGATGTTAGAAAAAGAAACCCTTTTATAAAGGTTGATGAGAAGAGAAAATATTTGAACTAGATAATCAATTTATGGACTTAGCATGCATTATGGAGTGAAGAAAATAATGGAAATATTGCAATGACCAAGAAGATAGTAGCGTTATGATTAAAAAAAATTAGGGATAACGTAGAGAATTAATGCAACTGTTACTAAGACTTTTTACTCATTTTTCCTTACACGCGCGACCTTTCATATTTTGAACATGTGCTAAACAATCTCAGGTTTGCATGAATTTGCAGTTTTATATGCTGAACTTCTTATTCATCTTGGAAAACAAACTTCTGATCCAAATGGTCAGATATTTCTAGATGATAGTCTTGTAGATAGTTTAACTTGCACTTCAGAATTTAACCACGATTTCATTCAGGACACAAATCCATACTAATGTTATTTAGAATAAACTTGAATCTATCTTCAAAAAGAGGTTTTGTGAAAATATCAGCCCATTGATGGTTTGTGTCAGTAAAGTTTAAGCTTAGTATCCCTTTCTGAATATAGTCTCTGATGAAATGATGCTTAATTTCTATGTGTTTAGCTTTAGAGTGAAGAATAGAATTTTTGGAAAGACATATTGCAGAAGTGTTATCACAGAAAATGGGGATCTTACGCTTATAGATGTGATAATCTTCTAACTGACTCTTCATCCAAAGCATTTGAGTGCTACATCATGCAGCAACAATATATTTTGCTTCTGTGGTTGATAGTGCAATGGTGGCTTGCATTTTGCTATACCAGGAGATCAAATTATTTCCTAGAAACTGACAGCTTCCTGATGTACTTTTACGTTCAATTCTATCTCCAGCAAAATCAGCATCACAATAACCTAGAAAGTTTAATTCTCTGTATTTTCTGTAATATAATCCAACATTAGTAGTACCTTTCAGATACCTTAGAATTCTCTTGACAGCAGTCAAGTGTGATTCTCTAGGATCTGATTAGAATCTTGCTCATAAACACACAATAAACAGAATATCAGGCCTTGATGCAGTTAGGTAGAGTAGTGATCCAATCATACCTCTGTAGAGCTTCTTATCTACCTTCTTGCTTACCTCGTCCTTGCCTAAAATACAAGTAGGATGCATTGGAGTTTTTGCTTCTTTACTTTCTGATAATTTGAATTTCTTTAGAAGTTCTTTGACATATTTTTCTTGACGAATGTAAGTGCCTTCAGAAGTTTGGTTTATTTGGAATCCCAGAAAGAATTTTAGTTCACCCATCATGCTCATTTCAAATTCTTCCTGCATAGACTTAGCAAATTCTTTTCCAATAGAGATATTAGAAGTTCCAAAGATAATATCATCCACATATATTTGACAGATTAAAATATCATTTTTGAATGATTTTCGAAAGAGTGTTGTATCAACTTTCCCTCTTGTGAAACCTTTCTCTAGGAGAAATGAACTTAGTCGTTCATACCAAGCTCTGGGAGCTTGTTTTAATCCATATAAAGATTTCTTTAATTTGAAAACATGTTCAGGATAAATAGAATCTTCAAAACCAGGGGGTTGATGAACATACACTTCTTCTTCAATGTATAGTTAATTGAAGTTCAAGTTATAGTTTGACAGAGAGTAACTTATAAAACTAAAGAAACCATTCAAAAGACCGTTTGCCAAAATACAAATGTATGTATACCTCTTCAAGTCGCTTTCTTAGAGCATGGCATCCACTGCATCATTAGGAGCATAATTTTTTGTTTGGAGTACAAAGTGAAAGTATGGTCGACCGTTAATATTGAATCGAATGTCAACATATATGTTGTCGGCATAACAATGTGTTTATCAGTTCCCTGTCACAAAAAGAAAATTATATAACCTATCATAAACCAAGATATTAACACCAAAATCATTTTTCCAACCAGAAAGCACAAAGAATGGAATACTATTCAAACAGTGTTATAAGCGGTTCGATATAAATGCACATCATACACAGTCAAACAACAACAAAAAATGCACATGAAATCCAGTCAAAGAACTCTATATGTACCCGGTCGAACGGTGTACAACAAAAAATACTTGAACTATGATTTAACACAACCATTATCACATTCAATAGTGGCAGGCCATATGATGAGAAAAAGCTAGACTTTTCTTATAGGATAGATTTTTCATAGATAAGAAATAAAAATATATAAATGTGTTCTAATATATTATATAAATGTGTTCTAATATATTATATAATTGGTACCAATTATTACAATAAAGACTGATAAAAATTAAAATTGTCGGTTTTAATATTTCAAAATGATTCAAATTTTTTATATTATATTTATTATTATAATAAATTTTATTATAATACCGAGTTCGATTCCTAGTGGGAAGAATGTTTAGCTAGTGTTCATACCTCAGTTCACGACTCTGGAATAATAGAGTCCATTTCCCATAGGAACCAGAGAGCTATAAGCCAATAAAAAAATATTTTAATATTATATTTATTATTATTCTTATATCAATAAGTATTATATTTTTTTTATTATTCTAATTATTTCATTTACTAAACATAGTACCAATTATTACAATAAAGACTCATAAAAATAAAATTGTTGGTTATAAAATTTTAAAATGACTCAAATTCAGAAAGTAATCATTTCTTTCTCAATTCTTTAATATGAAAATCAATTTTAAATATAATTTTGGTAATCAATATTTATGATTTAGGAGATAATTTTAAATTAATTTTTGCTCAACCCTAATTCTATTTTCTATTTACCTCTTATTTCATCTATTTTACAAATTTATATGTTTAAAAAATAACTTAAAAAATATGATTACAAAAATTAATTTTTATATAATATAAATAAAAGTTTCTTTCGTAAAAATATAATTACAATTAAAATAAAAGTTTCCTTAAAAAATGTAAATAACTTTTATATAATTAATTTTTCATAGAGAAGAAATAAAAATATATAAGTATGTCAATTCTAATTTATACTAAGTCTTGTATACGAAAAATATTTTACTATCTAGAATGTAATATAAAAATATATTTCAAGAATATTAATATTTACATTTCTAAGTATTGCTTTGAATTATGATTTGTCATTTGTTGTTGTAGTATATATTGTTTAAAGATGAATGTATAAATTTATTTAGCTTAAAGACAGTATAAAAATTAGTCACCTATAGGATAACTGTTAGGATGCAAATTCAAGAACCCTAACAAAGTTACTAAAAACTCTAAAACTACAAGACAAATAAAACTAAGCTAAGAAAATAAAGATAAAACATAACTTTTGATTTCATTCATATCCCTAGATGTGTCAAAGACACTACATATATAGTATTCTTAATGGATAGTCAAATAAAAGCCCAAACATTAAAAGAGCCCAATTCAACCACACTTAAAATAAAGACTAACTAATATTAAATACTAAATTAACTTAATATCTAATTTATCTAATTAATAATAATTCTCCACTCTAACATTGCCCACGGGTTCACTTGAACCTTGTCCTCAAGGTTCAGATGCAAATATGGAGATTTAAAAATTTGACGGGTGCCTCTAGTCCAATAGTGATGTATGGAAACAACTTAAAAACCCTTTAAATCCATGTTCTCAGCCCTTGAATGTCCAATCCAAATATAGTGCTTCCTGTCACACTAAAAAACTAATAATTTAAGTGAACATGCTTTTGGTCCAAGACTCAATTTTTTTTAACCCGAGCCCACATTCTTTTCCAAACAAACCCTAATAATTTTCTATCCAAAACAACAAGTAATGAAGTGGCGGCTGCCACACCCAGTGCATTGGTTGAGAAAAAAAATAAATTGATTGTCTCCAAGGTTGAAAATAAGGGCACAGTTTCCAAAACATTGGCGAATATGCTTTCACTATGCACTAAAGCTATTTCATGGTTTCGGTTTCGGTGGCATATAAGGTGAGTTATCAATTTGTCCGGTGGATTGCAAAGGACGGTGGAGATTGACGAGCTTGTTGTCATTCCGCCGGGATCAAAAATAAAAATTGCAACACCAAATAGATTGAAGCTTGAGAAGAAATGTTGTAGAAGTGTGTTTGTCATGGCAACTTTGCAAAAACACTTTTTCTTCAACGAAGTCTTAAATGGTGATTGTTCTTCGAATCTGTTGTATAAGAACGAATATTTTGCCGAAGATCTTGTCGAAAAGATTGCTGGAGTTTTTGCCGAAAGTGACACAAGAGTTTTTTCCAAAAATGATGTCGGAAGTATTGCCGGAGAAGATTTCAGAACTATTGCCAAAGAAGAAATCGGAACTGTCGCCTGAGAACACTTCGGTAAATGAGAATTTTCGACTGCTTTTTCTTCCTCCATCTGTTTTTCGGAAGTGCTCTGAACATATGTTTCTTTCACTTTTTCTTGTGATTTTTTTAATGAATCAGAAAGATTTTGAGATCTTTCTTTGAAAGCAAGTTGTGATGCTTTGAGAGAATAACTCAAATTTTGAATCTGTTCTTTCAACTCTTTCCTAGATTTAGTTGAGATCTCATGAGTTTCTGTTATATATTGTTTTAGGATTTCTAGCTGGTGAAGTGTTTCTGGCTGTGAGAAGAAATTTTGAGGTTGAGATTGAGGTGGAGCAGAAGGTATATGTTGTTGGTATGGAGTGAAAGTTGAAAATGGAGGATTTGAGAATGAATAGTAACATGGAGGATGTGGGTTTTGTGGAGCAGAAATGATGGTTGGAGTGGAATAATGTGAGTGAGTGAATGTAGGATAAAATGGATGATTGTAGTATGAATATGCCATGGAAGGGAAATTGAGTGCATTAATGAAAGCACCAATTGTTAGGATGCAAATTCAAGAACCCTAACAAAGTTACTAAAAACTCTAAAACTACAAGACAAATAAAACTAAGCTAAGAAAATAAAGATAAAACATAACTTTTGATTTCATTCATATCCCTAGATGTGTCAAAGACACTACATATATAGTATTCTTAATGGATAGTCAAATAAAAGCCCAAACATTAAAAGAGCCCAATTCAACCACACTTAAAATAAAGACTAACTAATATTAAATACTAAATTAACTTAATATCTAATTTATCTAATTAATAATAATTCTCCACTCTAACAATAACATTGTGATAATATGATTTGAAGTTGTCATAATGTGACTTAAAAATGATATTGTGATAATTCAACATGTGATAATACAACAAAAGATCGGATATATTTATCCATTGACTAGAAATTAGATTTAACTAGAGCATGAGACAACATGCTACATCTAATTACCAGGGAAATACAAAATTGCAAACTACATCGTAATTGGTAGATTATGATCAAACACAACAACCCCTTGGAACAAAGAATTATACTTTAAAGTGCAGTGGAACAAAACTTTCATTGCCTCAAGCAGTTTGATTCTTCAGGTATTGGTTATGTCATTATTGCAGATGCAAATACTTTAAAGCAGGTGAAGAGAATGAGCATTTAATCACATGTTGTCATTGCCTCAAGAAATTACCATAAATATTGAAGTGAAAAGGATGAATTAATGAAAACACCACAGCTTCAATGTTCAAGAAATTGCAAAAAAGTATGCATTCATTTTTTCGTTCTATATTTATGAGAACCGGCATCCAAAATTAAATCCAAGAGAGAGTGAACTTTTCTTGGAGTGTTGTCCGCCAAATGGATGCAATACATGAGGATCATTATGATATCATCAATTTAAAGGTTGCAGTTGCTTGCATGCTGATGAATAACAAACATTTAACCAAGGAAATTATGGTCGATAGAAAGGAAAAAATATATGACAAGAGAAGAGACCAGTCAAATTGCTTAGTAGAGATTTCCACAGAAAGAATAAACTTCATCTTTAACTCTTAGAATGAATCTACATATATAGAACAAGATTTAGCAGATATTATAATATCACAAAAGAATGAAATTAAGTGAAATTTAGTAGATGGAGAATTAAATATGAAGAAGTAGTGCAAAAGCATACCAGTTCTTAAATCAACTTCATGGTGGCGCCATAGAATTTAAAGTTTAATTTGGTCTACCTATGGTTTGGAATTATATATTAAGTTTTTATTCATATCAATTGATAATTGTTTCACTTCGGCCCGATAATCAAAAACTGAAATCTAGCAAAAATCAAACACAAAGTTTAATTATTGACACAAGGAATGCTTAGTAACTAAATCAAATTCATTGCAATCACAATTTTCTATCAGAAGGAAGTTTGGGAGGGTGGAGAAAGTGTTTAAGTATTTTAGAGAGGATAGAAAAATTTTGGAAAAGGGAAGGCTACTTGTATTATTGAGAGTGTTTGTAATTTTTTAATTTTTACAAACCCAAGTTCATCACCTCTATTTATACATGTTATATTTCTAAATCAACGACTATGATTTTGCCACTACAAACTTAATCTAATGGCTATAAACTACTATCTAGAATTTTCTATACTTTTCTAAACAATCCTAATTTATCCTTATCTTCTAGAGAACTCTATGGATCTCTCTAGAATATGCTTCTAGATGTTGGACCTAGTACAACATAATTTTGGGCTTAAAATTCCTAAGGCCCAAAAACTACAAACTCAAAATCAATTTATATATTCATCAGTCTCCACATTTGCACATTTGGCATTTTTCCAATTGGTTGATCAAGATCAAACGGTCTAAATTTCAATATAAATTTTAATTTATATTATATCAAAAATATTAAATTAAAAATTTTATCTATTTGATCTTAATCTAAAAATCAAAAAAATATTTAAAGTGATCAAAATCGTAATGTCTTAGCGTTGTGAAGAGTATTATGATAAATATGGTGCCCTAGGAAAACATGTAACTATGAGATGCAACCTAAGAGGGGGATTGAATTAAGTTTTATGAAACTTTCTTATTATTTTGTTATTGTTCTTTTCTTTTTATTTATCATAACTATGGTGGTAAACTTAGAGCAAAAAGTGAAGAAAAATATATAGACAAAATATAAATGAGAGAGAAATTAATATTACTTCTCATTTCCAACTTACGGATACATCTAGTGCCTTCACATCTTGAAGTATTTTTCACTGTGTTATATTTTTGAACAAGCCTCACACCAAGATCTCTCTTACAATCTTCTATCATAAATATCAAATCTATGATGGACTTTTAATCTTCCAGAATCAAAGGACCATTTCAAAATCATCAATCCTAATCCTTTCTTTGAAGCATCACAGAATACCTCAAATCTATGATTAGGATCAAGAATCACCAAAACGAGAGCGATTGTCAACTTTTCTTTTAACTTCCAATAACTCCGCTCCCACTTTAAATCCCAACGGAAAGAACTTCTTTGCAAGTGAGAGTGAGTTTGACCAATGGCAACACTCTGTTCACGTGATTCATAAAGACAACAAGAGTGTTGGTCACTCTGATAGGCATTACATGAAATTTGTAATGACCATACTGAGTTCAAAATGTGATCTTCATTGTGTCGGAATTCTTCACTCGAATATGATGGTACCCTGGTTGTAACTTAATCTTCAAAAACACCAAGCTCCTTTCAATTGATCTATGATGTCATTAATTCGAGGTAGAGGCTATTTACTATTGATAGCGAATTTATTCAACGGACAGTATTCAATGTATTATTACATACCATCGTCTTTCTTTTGCACTAATAAGAAGAAAGCACCGAATAGAGATGCACTTGGTCGAATTAAGTACTTTGTGAACAGATCTCCTAATTGATTCGTTAATTCTCTTAGCTAAATCGGAGACATATGGTACGGTGAAATGGAAATGGAGCAGTTGTCGTATTTAGATCTACAAATAACTCCATATATCTCATGATATAATGAAGTGGCATCCTCCAAAAAATATATCATGAGATTCGCACACTACCGAAAATAGCGTGGTATCCTTTTTCTCATTTGAATCCATTATGAGAATCAAGAGAAAAGCTTAATCTTTTCAAATAGACTATTGATCATACTTATTGTGCCTTTCAAGAGTGTAAACATTACGTCATCTAGAATAGCTTCTTCCACTAGTGTGAAAATAAGCCAATGTATACAATAGCCTTTTTAAAAATTTATACCAAGTGTGTTTAAGCCTTTTTTGCTCCTTATCCTTAACTAACTCTTTACCTTCATTGTTGGATGAGTAATATTACTGGAGTTGGTGTACAAGATCTGGTACCGCTGATGATATACTAGCAACAATGGCTCATTTTCATCGTACTTTCTGCTTAATGCAACATTACAAAGATTTGATCTCCCAAGTTTTTAAAATATCTCATAGTTGAACCCTTGCAATTTAAAAGTCCATTTTTGTTGTTCTTGTATTTGTATCTTTTGAAACAATAAGTTTATCAAACTCTTTTTATTTGTGCATTTGAAATTTTCTTTTTTGTGTGTTTCAGCATTTATAATAAGATTTGGTTATAGTGAAAATAACATGGAAGTGCAAGGAAACCCGATTACCCATAATTTGTGAGAGGAACCAGGACATATCCTTTGTGTTCTTCTTCTTTATCTAAGAACATTTATTTTGCTTTTATCATCAATCAGATTCTAAACTTTTGTTTAGATATTATAAGAGATTCTAAAGAGTAAAAGATGAAAAAGTAAACACAATTGAACCCCTTTTCTAGTGTTTTTCTCACCTTCACGTATAAGGTTAGAGTATCACCCATATGTTGAAAACGAGATATCAACAAGCCAGCGAATCCAACCATAATCACATAATAGAGATTAAGCTCTATCTTCTTCATGAATAAACCATTAAACCCTATTTTAATATTGGATAATACACCCAAGCCTCCCACCCTCCCAAATTAAACGCGTGGATTGACATCTATATTAGTATTGGATAAACTAGTTTTGTCAATTAACTAGTTTAGAAGCCTACAGAAATTTTGGCCTATAGAATATCTCCTTTCAAATTCCATGATTTTAAATCCTGTGATGTTTGCAAAGAGAATCTCTAAGTTCCTTGAAACCCAAACGGAAAAGTTTTTCATGAATGCATGAGTATGCAACAATCACAAACAAGATCATAAACAAGGTTTAAAGGTTCAACATCACGAATATGGAGTCATGGGTGAGAACCAACGACAAGGTATGTACTAAGGATATCATATGCTAGTAAAATAAGTTATAAGCTCGTGATGAAAAGACTGTTATTAAACATATCTAAATTATCATATAAAATTATAAATATTACTTTTTGTTCATGGAATAATATTTTATGTATTTAATAATATTCTAGTAAATATATTGTATTTAATTAAAAAAATTAGAAGTAAAATAATTATTATGAGGTAGAGTATAATTTATGACTATTTTGTAACTGTCTTCAATAAGGTTTGATTTTTTAAATTTATATATTCGTACTTGAATTATCACATATATTCACTATATATAAACATTTATTTTAATACGTCATTCATTGATTAATAGAATAAAACATAATATTAATAATAAAGACTATTATTCGTTTTTATTTAACTAAACCAACATGGTATATTTAAAATATTTTTATCATGTATATTTATTGATTAATAGAAAAAACTATCATTTTTCAACTTTTTAAAAATGATTTAAAGCTGATTAAAATTAAAAGTTATAGACATGAAATATTTGTGCCGCATGGATATATTGACAACCAATCAACAATTAAGATAAACATTACTGCTTCCATTCTCTTTTATAAGCAAATTTTGAATTTTTAGATTCATTGAATAAATGATGTATTCGGACTATATATATATATATATATATATATATATATATATATATATATATATATATATATATATATATATATATATATATATATATATATATATATATATATATATATATATATATATATAGGTTAGATACATAATTATTCAATGAACCTGAAAAGTTAAAATTTACTTATAAATAGTTATAAATAGGAATGGAGGGTGTACTTTAGAATTTTTCATATATATTCTTTAAAAGAATCAAAAATAATTTTAATTTTTTTTTATTTTTTGAAAAATATAACAAAAATAAGTTTACAAAACAAATATCTTATTTTCTCTTTTCTAAAGTCGTTTTCCAAAATAGAATCACCAAACCCTTTTTTTTATCTTTTCTAATATTATTTTCAAAAATATGATTACCAAACAAATTTTATTCTTAAAAAGAGTTTTGAAAAACTGATTTATAATAGAATTTTCAGAAACTAAAAAGCAAAGCACAATCAAACAAGCCTTAAATTTCCAACACAAGCCTTAAATTCCCAACACAAAGTTTTTAACGGGTTTAGCTTTGAATTCACTTAAATTATTCCTAAATAGATAAATAATCCAAGGATGCAAAATATCTTAAGCGAGAAACGTGAGACAAGGCCAGCAGCAGAAAACTTGGTAAGTAAAGCAATAAAATAAGCACACTTGATGAGACAATCCCAGATCAGTAGATCACCCATATCACTATGTGGCTTAATGAATTTGGGAGATGAATTATTTAATCCATGTTAAGACAAACAGTGCTTAACACAATATTTTTCATCTTTGTAGAGTTCTTGCTAAGAGAAGGAAGCTTGTAGGTTGGCAATAGTGAGCTTGACACTAGAATGGCATGTAGTTGGTGTGCTATGATTTTCCTAAATTAGAGACTTTCTAAGAAGGTAGAGTTCATGTACAAATAATTTATTTTTGAAGTAAAGAAGCTCTGAAAATTTATACCAAGTGAATTTGAGCATTTTGTCGCTCCTTCTCTTTAAATAATTTTTTACCTCTGTTGTTGGATGAATAATATTGATGGAGTAGGTGTACAAGATATGGTACCGGGTATGATATAGTTACTGTAAGGGCATATCTTTGCCATACTTTTTGCTTAATTCATCAGTATCAAGATTTGATCTCCCAAATTTGAAAATATCTCTTAGTTGAACCCTTTTAATTTAGATGTTCATTGATGTTATTCTTAAAAGGGAAATGCTAACAAGTGCCCCAGGGGCACTCTTTAATAGCTTTAAAAAGTAAGTTTTTCTTGGAAATATGCGTAATTAATGCATCGAAAATTGAAATGGTGAACTTTTGAAAGAATATTTTCTTTATTTAGAATGCTTAAAGAGTGCCCCTGGGGCACTCGTTAGCATGACCCTTCTTAAAATATCTCAGATAATGACTTCACTTTTTGATGGATTATGTGATGTCATGCATTTCTCGCACATGACTTGAAGCAATTTGCATTCTTGGACACACTTTTTTGCTGAAGAAGGAAAGTGGACGCCCCTATTATTACAAGAAGACTCCAATGATAACTCTGGATGCGTCTATTCCTACCATGAATCTTTTTGAAGAGTCTGACAAAACTAACACTGGCATATATTATTAATTAAGTGTTGCATCTTGAGATCATTGTCATATAGGAATGGTGATGGGAAGTAAAAAATTTGTTATTTAATAAATAGAATGTTATATCCCTTTTAATGTCATACTGAAATACCCTTGTTTAAGCATTTCTCTATTAAAAACTCTAAATAAGTGTGTTCTATTATGATAATATATATATATATATATATATATATATATATATATATATATATATATATATATATATATATATATATATATATATATAGAGGAGGGATCAAATTACACCCGAAGAGTTACACCACGAGTTACACTCGTTCAATAACTACATCTCGAAATAATATTTTTTAAATTCAACCGTTGGATTGAAACATAATATCATATAGATCATTCCTATAAAGTTTGAGCTTAATCTATAATGATTTACTATGTTATTGAATAACATCAAAATTAACGTTATATGAAAGCTCATTTTGACGTTAATCTTTGGATATCTTGATGATATAGTAAATCATTATAGATTAAGCTCAAACTTTATAGGTATGATCTATATGATATTATGTTTCAATCCAACGGTTGAATTTAAAAAATATTATTTCGAGATGTAGTTATTGAACGAGTGTAACTCGTGGTGTAACTCTTCGGGTGTAATTTGATCCCTCCTCATATATATATATATATATATATATATATATATATATATATATATATATATATATATATATATATATATATATATATATTCACATTAATCAAAATTCAAGGTTGTCATAATGACAACCTTGGACAAAACCCTAACCCTAATGCTAACGTGGAATGATCTTAGATTGTTCATAATTATATACCACTATTTTTTCTAGCAATATTATTAAACCATATTTCTAACAACAACATGAAATAGTAACAGTAAAGTAATATTAGTAAAAATTTATTACTTTTACTAATCCTTAAATGATTATATTTCATCAATAATCCTCCATTTTTTTAAAAATAAATTTATAAAAATATATATTTATAGAAATGGAAATATAAATAAAAATAAAATAAAATTTAAAATTTTTATTTTTTAATATTATTATTATTATTTATGTTAGACAATTTTTTTACATTGAGAAATTAAAAAATTGAAAACTCAAAGAAATAGTTTTACATTTTGAAATTTTACTTTTTTTTTTGCATTATTATATACTAAATTTATAATGTTTTATCCTAAATTTAAATTCTTGATATTTATAAATATATTTATATATATATATATATATATATATATATATATATATATATATATATATATATATATATATATATATATATATATATATATATATACTCATAGAAATAAAAATAAAATATAAATTTATTAGGAAATTCGCACACTACTGAAACTAGCTTGGTATAATTTTTCAAAAGTGATATAGTACGCATTGACTTATTTTCACACCAGTGGAAGAAGATATTCTAGATGACATGATGTCTACTGTCTGTTTGAAAAAGATAAAGCTTTTCTCTTGGTACTCATATCGGGTTCAAATGAGAAAAAGGATACCATGCTAGTTTCGGAAGTGTGCGAATTTCCTGATATATTTTCGGAGGATGCCTCTTCATTATATCATGAGAGATGTGGAGTCATCCATAGATCTAGTTGCGGGAGCTGCTCTATTTCCATTGCACTATACCATATATCTGCGATTGCTCTAAGAGAATTAAAGAATCAATTAGAAGATCTTTTCACAACGTACTTAATTCGACCAAGTGCATCTCTATGGAGTCCTCTCTTCTTTTTAGTGTAAAAGAAAGATGATGGTATGCATCTATGCATTGAATACCGTCAGTTGAATAAATTCACTATCAGTAGTAAATATCCTCTACCTCGAATTGATGGCATCCTAGATCAATTGAAAGGTGCTTGGTGTTTTTGAAGATTAAGTTACAACAAGGGTACCGTCAGATTCTTATCCTTTTCTTCAAATCCTCATCTTGTTTCAACTTTATATTACCCTTCTTCTAAAGTTCATCAATTTTTTTCATCAGTGACAAAATAACCTCCTTTGCACGAACGATCATTTCTTCATCGTACCAATTGAAGAAATTACATCCCTTTCTTCTCTACAATTACATTCACAAACAAGATTAACATTGTTTAACCTACGCCCATATTACCTACAACATATTCAAATACAAACAAACTAAGAAGTGCATTTACCTTGTATAACTCACACCCATTAAACCTCCTTCCAAAATTTTCAGTAGTCCATGAAGTAGTGAGAGGTGAATCAAGGTCACTAAAGCAACAAACTTCTCTTTTTCGTGATGCTATTACTCGACAAAATACCTCTAATTATTATTATTATTATTATTATTATTATTATTATTATTATTATTATTATTATTATTATTATTATTATTATTATTATTATTATTATTACTGTTATTATTATTATTATTATTTCAGTTACTAAACATTAAATTAGTACCAACTATTACAATAAAAACCCATAAAAATAAAAATAATTGGTTATAAAATTAAAAAATGACTAAAATTCTGAAACAAATTGTTACTTTCTCAATTTATTAATATGAAAATAAATTATAAGTATAATTTTTGTAATCAATATATTTGATTAAGTAGATAATTTTAAATTAATTTTTCTCAAACCTAATTCTATTTTTCTATTTCCCTCTTATTTCATTTATTTTACAAATTTCTATGTTTGAAAAATAACTTACTTATTTAAAAATAAAAAATGAAATAAAAGTTTCCTTAAAATATATTATTACCAAAATTAACTTTTATATAATATAAATAAAAGTTTCCTTAATAAAAATATAATTACCATTTAAATAAAATTTTCTTTAAGAAATGTTCGTAACTATTATATAATTAATTTTTCATAGAGAAGAAATAAAAATATATAAGTGAGTTCTAATAATATGTGTGTGTGTGTGTGTGTGTGTGTGTGTGTGTGTGTGTGTGTGTGTGTGTGTGTGTGTGTGTGTGTGTGTGTGTGTGTGTGTGTGTGTGTGTGTGTGTGTGTGTGTGTGTGTGTGTGTGTGTGTGTGTGTGTGTGTGTGTGTGTGTGTGTGTGTGTGTGTGTGTGTGTGTGTGTGTGTGTGTGTGTGTGTGTGTGTGTGTGTGTGTGTGTGTGTGTGTGTGTGTGTGTGTGTGTGTGTGTGTGTGTGTGTGTGTGTGTGTGTGTGTGTGTGTGTGTGTGTGTGTGTGTGTGTGTGTGTGTGTGTGTGTGTGTGTGTGTGTGTGTGTGTGTGTGTGTGTGTGTGTGTGTGTGTGTGTGTGTGTGTGTGTGTGTGTGTGTGTGTGTGTGTGTGTGTGTGTGTGTGTGTGTGTGTGTGTGTGTGTGTGTGTGTGTGTGTGTGTGTGTGTGTGTGTGTGTGTGTGTGTGTGTGTGTGTGTGTGTGTGTGTGTGTGTGTGTGTGTGTGTGTGTGTGTGTGTGTGTGTGTGTGTGTGTGTGTGTGTGTGTGTGTGTGTGTGTGTGTGTGTGTGTGTCAATTTGAATCCTTGCCACCTTGCCACCTTCATAGAATGTCCTTCGGCCGTAGAAGAATCAATGCTAATCAGAGTGCCCAACAACGGTGCCTGACTCGAAAAAAAATCTCCACACCAAGCCAGAGGCGAAATCCCGTAAATGTTCAGCCAAGCCGCACGAGATGAGTCCACATCTTCTAACTTCCAAGAAGCAATATCCGAAAACCAGTCTTTCCACCATTCTTCACCCTCCTTGATGAAAGCCTCCATGATACCGTCTTCAACTTCTTCCAATAAGCACTTGTTAGCGCCCAACGGCGTCACATTGATCGCGAAGAAACCGACTCTATTTATACAACTCTGCAAACTACCTGCTGCTCCAGGACACCTCAAGCTCCCCACGAAAGCCTTACTCAAACGGTGCCTAGCACTTTACTTCGGAGAAAACACCATGCTAACAGAAGGAGCGGACTGCCTACTATCTATAACTTTCTCAGTCAAAACCTCAGCAAAAGATCTTTGAACTCTGCTTCCCTCACCCAACCTCATGCCTGATTCCAAACGAAACTTCTGTTGCTCACGCCTAGGATCGAACCGAATGAAACCAGGTCTTTCATCCCCTGCTTCCCTATTATACCTCTCAAACCGTGGAACATTTGCGTGTATCTTCTTCCCATCAAACATAACATTATCAACCTTCACAGCCAGAAGCCTAGCATCTACCACATCTGAGAATCTAGCGAAACCGAACCTATTCCCAACCCTGTCCCTTCTTGGAGCTATCGATACTTCTTGGATTTCCCCTACACACCCCAAAACCTCCTACAGATCCTTAGCTTTGCATCTATCTGGAAAATGGGAGATGAAAATAGAGTCCACCTTGATGTCGGCAGTCTTCTTTCCCTTAGAGAAAGAGTCCCACTGAGGAGCCCAATTCCTGAAGATCTTCTTCCTCGCCGCAACCCATCCACCACCATTCTGCTGAGTAAACCCACACATGATGAAAGCACGGAGTTTGATAACCTGATAGGTACAGAATAGAGAACAGAAAAAAACGATTAAGAGTCTTGTTAACTTATGTCCTAAAGACATAAGTTAAAAATATTATAATTAAAAAAATTGAGTTGAATAAAATATTATATAAAATTTCAAAAAATTGACTACATACATTTTCAAAAAATATCTCTATATAATTAATTAACTTGTGTTTTTGAGACACCCGTTTGCATAAACCTTAATAAAAAAATTTATGCTCACTATATGTATTATGATAAGCTCAAAACGATCCTACTTTCTTTCTTATTCATTTTCTTTCTTCAATTCATTTTAAACTTTATTCTCACTTTTTTTTTAATAATGATGAGTACAACTTTGATTAAATTAGATGATGTTAGTATTATATTAAAAATTTGGTTAAGACAACATTAATTCACAATAATTATTGGATCTAATGAAACTTCTTTTATACTTTTTTTTACTAGATTTTTTTTCACGAATTAATAAATAAAAGAGGTTTCATTTTGAACAAAAATTAATTTTATGAACACAACAATAAATATATTATAAAAATTAAGAAAATTTCTTTAGCCACCTCCCTATGAGGGTCACCCCCAGCGAAAAACCAAAACTACCCCTGCTTCGGAAATGAACTTCCGAAGCGCTTTTTTTTTGAATTTTTTTTGTCTTCGGAAATGAACCTCCGAAAATGTCAAAACCGTTAATATTTTCGGAAGTTCATTTCCGAAAATATTTCTGCATATACAAATTTCCCTCCTTCACTATTTCATCATTTTTCTCCAACACTTTTCCAAACCCTCTCCAAAACCCAATCAATCTCCATCCATTTTTCGTCCTAAAATCAAGTTTCAAACCGTTGATCACGTTAAAGGGAGCATAGAAAGCTACAATTTCAGGTAAACATCACTTATTTCATTCCCTATTTCACTACATTGATTCAACAAAATTCTACTGAACACTGATATAATTCGGAAGTTCATTTCCGAAATATGTTACCTAACATATTTCGGAAATGAACTTCCGAAAATAGGCCGGGCAGTAAAAAAAAAACAGTTTTGGCCAACTTTTGATAATTTATTCATTTGTTAGGTATGGTGCATCCGGACAACATTGTGCAAGACGATGGAGTATTAGTTCCAGAAATTGTCAACGATAATAACGATCCGGTTATTGACGTTACTCCTATGATCAATGCGGTCGATGTTCGGCAACATTTTACAATTGATCGGAGATTCGGCGGTCGCGAACAATTGCTTGATTGGGTTCGGAAGGAAGTTAACAAAAATGGATTTGCAATTGTTATTTTAAGGTCGGACAACGGAAATAGTAGGCGGAAAGCTTTCGTTGTTTTGAATTGCGAACGGAGTGGTAGTTATGTACAATCAAACCGGGTGCTAAAACACGAGGACACGGGGTCGAGAAAGTGCGGGTGTCCCTTTAAGTTGCGTGCTACTCGGAGGGTTGATGATTTGTGGCGGTTAACCGTAATTTGTGGAATTCATAATCATGCCTTGGATGTCAAGTTACACGGACATCCAATGGCGTGTCGTTTGTCCCGCGAAGAGAGGAATGTGATATCGGACTTAACGATAGTCAAAGTGGCGCCTCGCAACATACTTGCCGATATGAAGCGTAAGAAACCGGATAGCGTTTCAAATATCAAGCAAGTTTACAATGAACGGCACAATCTCAAAGTGTTGAATATGGGTCCTCGGTCGGAAATGCAACAACTTTTGAAACTACTAGGCGATAACAAATATGTTTCAAGCTTCCGAACCTCCGAGGACAAAGTTACGGTGCGTGATATTTTTTGGACTCATCCCGAAAGTATCAAATTATTCAACATATTTCCAACCGTTCTTGTGATGGATTCGACGTACAAGACCAACAACTATAGGCTTCCGCTTCTAGAGATAGTCGGTGTTACCTCGACGGACAAGACTTATTCGGTGGGGTTTGCTTTTTTGGAGTGTGAAAAAGAAGACAACTTTACGTGGGCCTTGGGAATTTGCAAGTCTTTGTTAGTTGATCAAGCGGTTATGCCAAACGTCATTGTCACCGACCGGGACAATGCTTTGATGAATGCGGTCGATACCGTCTTCCCGACATCTACCGCTTTACTTTGCCGGTAACACATAACTTGCAACGTGAGAAGCAAGTTGAAACCCGCGGTTGGGACAAAAGATAGGCCGGATGAAAACGGTAAAGTTGTTAAAGCCGGTGTTGTGGTTGATAGGATAATGGCGGCATGGAGGGAAATTTTGGATGCCTACTCCGAAGATGTGTATACCGAGAAATTGGTACACTTTAGGTCATTGTGTGGTTCCCTTAAGACTTTTTGTCATTATGTTGAATCCACCATTCTTGACAAAGTTAGAGAAAAAGTCGTGTGCGCTTGGACAAATCGAGTTAGACATCTTGGTTGCACCACGACTAACCGAGTTGAATCCGCACATGCGGTCTTCAAGAGGTGGTTGGGTGATAGCAAGGGAGATTTGTGTCGGGGATAGGACACCGTGAAACAAATGCTTGAAAATCAACACAATGAAATTCAAACATCGTTCGGTCGGAGCAAGACGGTTATGGAACACCGGTTTAAAGGGCAAATTCTATTCTCCCAATTGATTTACAACATATCTCGAACGGGTTTGAATTTTTTGTTTCATGAAGCTAAGCGGTCGGAGACGACGGGGCCGGATAGTTCATTATGTGGGTGCACGATTAGAAAGACATACGGCCTACCATGTGCTTGTATACTTGCAAAAAAAAAGAATTTGAATTCACCCATACGCATGGATGAGGTAGCCGACCATTGGAAGAAACTTCGTTTTGATGATTTTGACCCGCCGAAAGAAAATGACTCCAAAATCACCATCTCCGACGAGTTGGAAGTGATATTGGAGAAGTTTGCTAAAGCGGACGACACAACAAAAATGCATATAAAAGAACAATTGTGAAAGATCGCATTTCCGGAGACCACCGATTTGAAACCGCCATCTCAACCGGTTAAGACTAAAGGTGCACCGAAAAAGTCCAAAATTACACAAGATGACACATCAACAAAACGATCTCCTTACTACTTTGAACATGTTGATGCATCGTTACCGGAAATTCATGAGACACCTAAGTCCAAGTGTAGTGGTAACAAAGGTGCCCGTATTTCGAAGCCACCTCGCACACCGCCGATAAAAAAATCACCCATTGTCTACATTGATGAGATGCCACTTTTTATGCACAAATATATCGATAACATCGTTGATGTTGGAGGAGACGGCAATTGTGGATATCGGGCCGTTGCGGGTTTGCTCGGTAAAGGGGAAAATAATCACACTTTAGTCCGACGGGAACTTCTTGCGGAGTTGACTTCGTATCGGGACATCTACGGCCGACTATATGAAAATCAAGAAAAGTTTGCAAAAATTCATGATTCACTTGTTCCACCACTTACCGGTATCGCTCCGGTCTCGAAGTGGGTGTCATTCCCCGATATGGGTCATCTCATAGCAAGTGCATATGATATTGTATGCGTCGATTTGACGAGGTTTGGACTATGTGAGACTTTCTTTCCACTTCATAGTCGACAGCCATTGGACTCGTCGGGCCGAATCATATGAGTCGTGTATCTACGATCGCGGCACTTCGTCCAAGTGTTTTTGAAACCGGGGTGTCCTATACCGGCTACTTGTTGTCAATGGACCGCACATCGTTCAAATGAGGCGGAGACTTGGCCGGATCCTTTTGTTTCAAGAATGGAGGAGTTTGAAGAAATGATGAGCCAAGAGCGCGAGCAAAATAGAGAGCGGTCGAAGAATAAGCCTATTTTGGACTTAGGATCCACCGATTGGTTCGGTGAATTTTAGTTTGTTCCGGGTCGTTTTTTGTATGTATTGTTGTTTATCATGTAAAATCGGACCGATTCAATACATTTATAATATAATTATGTTTTATGACTTGCTTGTCTAATTTATGGTTAATGTCAATTCCATATGTTCAATTTAGACAACACACTAAGCAATCAACAAAATGCAAAATTTATGTCTGTTTCTGCATAATTCGGAAATGAACTTCCGAAATATGCTAGTCTGCCTCCTATTTTCGGAAGTTCATTTCCGAAATGTCCCCTGAGGCAGGATAAGGTTTGTTAGGCCATCAATGCTCCAATAAGTCTATAAATACACACTCTTCTTCATCCTCTCCACACCACAAAACACAAATGACACAAACCTACCCCCACCTAGCATTCGTCTACTTTGAAACCGGCTACCCGATGCCGTTCCAATTTCGCTTCTCGCGCGACACGCCGTTTGCGGAGTTGATACCGTCGCTCAACACGCTTTTGCACTATCCCGAGAATCGAAAGATTGTCAAGCTCGAGTACCGCTCGCCATCGCTTAACGACGAGGGAAGCATTAAGTTCACACCTTTTGAGATCAAGAACGACGAAGATTTGGCGGTTTTGTGGACAACGTTCGACCGATTTTCTTCGAAAGGCCCGATCGAGTTGGATGCGAAACTTCAAAGATCGGCGGACGATGTTATCAAAATGATGACTCATCCCCACCTACCTGTGATCAACAATATGTAACTTTAATTATATGTAATATTATCGTTGTAATCTTCACCCGATTAAATAAAGAGAATTGTTGTTGTTTTTCATTTTCTTCTGTCCAGACATATTTTCGGAAGTTCATTTCCGAATTCCCCAAGGGGGGTGCGTTCGGAGATGAACTTCCGAAACACCACATTTTCTGAAAAAGTAACTTTATTTCGGAGATGCATCTCCGAAATCAATATTTTATATTAAAAAAAAAACACGTTTTCGGAGATGCATTTCCGAAAACACCTATTTTAATAAAAAAGTACAGTTTCGGAAATGAACTTCCGAAACAAGGGGTATTGTGGTAAATTCACCAGGGATGGGCAAGAAGGTTGGGAGGTGGGTGAAGAAATTTTCAAAATTAAAGTAGTGATTCTTTGCAGGATTTTGTTGAGGGGAGTCAGTGAAAAAAAAACACTTTTTGAACATGAGTTTGATAATACTATAATATATAAATATAAAAAAAATTTAAAGTATGTTTTATTAGAAATTATTAGGAGAATAATGAGGAGTTTTAATTTTTCTTTTTTTTGGAAGAGTTAGAAAATTAATAAGAGTTATTTAAAATAGTTAGGAGCACAATACATACATGTTGTATATGTTTTTGTAAAATTCATATTAAATATATTTATCTTACATAATCTAATATTTAATTAGATAAAAAATGAAATTGAGGTATACGAACTTAATTGCTATAAATTGGAAAACATATTTAGATTAATAGTGATTATGTTTCAATCAAATTTATATACTTTTTAGTTACAATTCATCATAAAAAAGTTAGTTGAATTTTTTATGTGATTAAATAAAACAATGAATGTCTTTAAATTTGTTGGCTTTGTTGTGTTTGTTTTCTTTGCACTAGTTCTTACATTAGGAACCACGTTTATCATTTATGCTAAAGGAAAGGAATCCAAAATTTGAAACATCACGTTGAAGGAAATTAAAGTAAAGGAATCCAAAGTTTGAAACATAATGATGAAGGAAAGGAATCCAAAGTAGTTTGATGTTGCCATATACCAACCCCACTACACTAATAAGCATGATGTCTGCCAAATATAAGTAGCTGGAAAGCAAATAAGTAGTACTACTCCACATCCTTCACGTGCCATTATTCTCTTCAATAAAAAACCAAGCACAGCTTAAGTTAGTATAAATAGGGAGAGAGATTTGTTATTGTTGCATCCTATCATTTGATTTTACAAACTCTTTGCTTGCTTGTTCATTTTCTGCCACCTAGAGTCATCTTTTTCTTTGTAAACAGATAAGATAATCAATCTGCCTGTTTATCTATGCTTATATAACCCGCATATTGGTTAAAATTCACTTTTGGCTGCTCAGACAAGATAATCAGACTACCTAATCAGCCACAAGTGGATTTTACCGGTATTCGAGTTATGTAAGTATAGATGAAAGGCAAAGGAAGACAATTTTTTTATTATTTCGCAGAGGTGGAAGATCAAATGGAGGGTTAAATAAATTTCTGGTCTTTTGCTAATATCTATATGTGGTTTGAAGGCACCGCATGAGTTTTCCTACCCACAAGAAGGGTAACCTATTTTCTTTTTTACTCATTTTGTATATATATGAATATATTCTTAAAATAAGAATATCTTGATGCATTTGATGTAGAAAATTTACAATTTTGATGTAGTATTAATTAAATGATTCATCAAGCCACATGTAACAATTAAAAAGTCATGTCAGTTGAAAACATTTGGATAGTATGAGAAGGAGTAGCATATTGAATTGGGTGGTATATGGCTCAGTCGGTGGTTATTGACACGTATTGATTTTCGTGGCTATTGCTTACAACATATCGTCATCAGTAATGTAATGAATGTGATGGAGTATTTTACCAAAATATTATCCACAAATCTAATCAAATTTTCAAAATTTAATTCGTGTAGTTTTAATCAAGTAGAGCAGTGTGTGAACCTTTCATTTTATTGATTACATTAATTCAATGAGATAGATATCGTTACGGACTTGGATCTCTACAATTTCTTTTGTCATGCTACATTTTCTGCTTCGATCTAATGGTTAGGTTTTAGAGTTTAGGATTCTAATTTTACTTCCTAATAATTGGTACTTTCATTCTTAAACATCAACACCTTCTATGGCATATTCATTTCCTTCATCTTTTACTATTCCGTTTTATCCTTATCATCCGAATACCACCTCATTCACAACCTCATTTCCATGAGAAATTTTTCCATCTTATTCCACCGACATTTCTCTCATAACTCCATTCCAAAATTTATCTTACACCCATAGATATAGTCCACATCTGTAACATTCCAAAATTTATCTTACACCCATAGATATACTCCACATCTGTAACCTTCGTATACCATTGCAACAATGTCAAACTCGTCGGATTCATACTCACCAATTTCCCCTCAAAAACAATTCAACACTCCATTCAGTTAATTATCACCAACAAGCTATAATATTTTCTCCATATTCACAATCATGCAGTACCACCATAGCATCTCATTCATACACAGAGACACCCATTCCACAAGCAAAAGATTTGCAAGAATTTTATTCTAAAACATCCTAAGATACAAAGATGTTCATCTCTATTTTTTATGGCACAATTTAGTAGTAAGTTTTTTAAATCATCCTTTATTAATTTTTTTTGGAAGCCAAAAGAAAGTTTCCACTAAAATAAGACACAAGCACAAGTTATGCCTGCAATGTACATCAAAGTTCCACAAGATATTACATCTTCCACTCACTATTATCTCATACATCACTAACAGAAAAATATACCCATACTAGTCACATTTAACAGCCCATACAACAGTACAATGATCATACGCAGAGCTAAAATTACATCAAAAAATGAATAAAGCCAATAGTTATGGACTAGAATAGAATGAGCACATGCTACAAAATGAAGCGGAATCCGAATAAAACCACGCCAGAACCACTCCTATTCAGACACGCTGTCCGATTAGCCAACCAATGGTAGAAGTCATAGCTGAGATCGGCCGCCTTCCTCTTTATCCATTTCAAAGATGATAGTTGAATCTCTTCAAAGACTGATGAACTTACTTCTCTAGACACTATAAAAATATTCCTTTTTTGATTCCTCCATAGAGCCCAAATGCATGCAATTCAAATAACGCTAATCAACACCAAAATGGTCTTTCCGCCGTTAATTAATCCCCGAAACTAGTACAAGTTATGCAAAACGTTATTATGAAAAATAGAGGAGAGATTAAGCCATCTTAGGATCTCACTCCATGTCGAGAATGATATCAGGCATTCGAAGAAAATCTGCGTAATATTCTCGTCCTTACCACTGCCAAAGGAATATGAATTTTAAGAATTAACTAAGATGCATCTTTTGATAAGATTATCTCTTGTCGAAATTTTGTTCTGCAGAACCTTCCAAACAAAAATTGATACCTTTAGAGGAATCAGTTTGTTCCAAGCAATTGCGTAAACCTTATCTTCATTATTTACTTCAACAACACTATCTAGGGTATGAGAATAAGCTTCTTTAACATAGTAATCAGCCCTGAACCATCTCCAGCTATCCATAAAGTTCTCTTTTTAAACGATACTCCTCACCGTATCACGAATGTAATTTTCTGACTCTTGGTTTCCTTCGTCTAACGGGACGGACCAGCTAGCAACCCATAATGTAACTCCTCTCTCACTTATTAAGTATTCAAATACCGCTGCTCCTTTATCGACAGCTGTAATACGGTGAACTGACTTTATTGAAATGTACGGTAAGCAAGAGTCGCCACCGACTTTTATTTTATCCAAATAAATGAAAGGCTAAAAGAACAGAAAAAACCTTTTAGAAGAAAACTGAGTTCGAGGGGTAATTTATACAAAGGGAAGGTGTAAGGCACCCTTTGCATCCATGGTTTTCCATGGGCTCTTAATTGCTTTTCTCTTTTTGAAACCAAAAGTTTAGAAATGTAGAAGAACAAAATAAGGACTTTAGCTCGTAAATGAGCGTAGCCTTTTTGCAGTTTTTTAAGAAAAGAGTAGGAAAGGGAATTTAAACCAGAGCATGCAATTAAGGGAAAATTACCTTGGTATTTGTAAAAAGATTCTTTTAGCCTTTCAGGGTTATCCATACCATAAGAGGGTAGGAAGTCATTTTATGTGGAGGTTGAAGGGTCGTCGAAATCATCGTTCGCCATAAGACTGTCCCTGTTGATCAGTGCATTTTGATGCATATTCCTCTACGGTTGTACTTATACATTTCCATGGTTTGCTTGTCTTATTTTTCTATTTTATAATGTTTTTATATTTTAATTTATTTTTATTGTTATTTGATTTTCGTATTTATTTTTCAATTTTAGCAGTCTGCACGGAAACGATCATAACTTGAGTTCCAGGAGTCCGATTAAGGCGTTCTAATAATCGACGGAAAGCTAAGAGAAAGAGCTACAATTCTTATGTTAGAGTCGAAGTCAGAATCGGACTGTAGAAGGGCCAGAAAATTCGTTGAAGTTGCAGCACTAGTTTTAGTTAAGTTTCGGGTCAATTAGTTTTGGGCCTGGGTCGTATGTTTGACCTAATTGGATAGTAAAACGGGTTGTACTCTTTCCCCTTAGGGTAGCAGCCGCGGTACTGTAGCATCTATCTTCCCTTCACGAAAAATATTGAAGCTTGTACGAATTGATCCATGGCGAACTAATCCCTCTGGTTGATCTACCGTATTCAGGTTCCAAAACTATGAGATTAATATAATTTTGCATTATAACTCCAATTCCTTCAATTCTACTTTGTGTTTATCATTTGCTTAATCTGATTATTCGTAGAGTAGATTGTTAGGTTCGATTGATTTATGTTTTCCAATTTATTTGCGTTTTATCATTGCTTAATCGTTAATCCGTTGTATGCTTAACCGAATGCTTAATTCGGCAAACGGGATATAATTCTTATAATGTTGTTGCGCTTGTTGATTGATGTTATAATCGAACAGGAATGGAATCCGCTTAGGATAGTAAAATTATAATAATCGACGATTGGTAGGAACTGAATTGGTAGATTGGCTTATACCATAATCACTTATTTTCAAAACAGCTTATTTTCAAAATCACTTAATTTAAGCATTTTTTCTGTAATTCGAAACTCAACCACCCCCCCCCCCCCAAATTTGATTTTACATTGGTTAATAAGAATAGGAATCCTTGAGCGACGATACTCGAGTTACCGTTACCGTCGTTACTACAGTTTTACAAATTAACTCGTTTTTGACCCGCGTGCGACAGCGGATCAAATTGGCGCCGTTGCCGGGGATTCTTGTGAATATTAACTGATATTAGAGTCTTAGGTGTAGTGTTTGTGCGTTTTGGCCATAGGTTCCTCGCGGTTTCGGCCATAACGCCTTTTGAATCGAAAAATCGATTTTTGGGAAAATTGCACCGTTTTGAAAATCTGTCCCGACAGTTAGGTTTAAAAAAATCCCCTGATCAAAAAAGCCTTTTTACTATTTTTAATGATTTATTTTCTGTTTTCATAGAGTCGAAAAAATCCAAAAAAATTATCAACATTTTATTTTTACATTGTTTGATTAATTTCGAGATCAGTTTATTTTTTTGAATTGTTTTTAATCGATTTGCTTCACTGTGTTTGTTTTAGGGACATAGTTGGCATTTTCACGATTGTTGCTGCATTGTTGTGCACTAGTCCTGGCTACTAGGTCTCGTTGTTATGAACTTGTTACTTTTGATCCGAATAAAACCACGCCAGAACCACTCCTATTCAGACACGCTGTCCGATTAGCCAACCAATGGTAGAAGTCATAGCTGAGATCGGCCGCCTTACTCTTTATCCATTTCAAAGATGATAGTTGAATCTCTTCAAAGACTGATGAACTTACTTCTCTAGACACTATAAAAATATTCCTTTTTTGATTCCTCCATAGAGCCCAAATGCATGCAATTCAAATAACGCTAATCAACGCCAAAATGGTCTTTCCGCCGTTAATTAATCCCCGAAACTAGTACAACTTATGCAAAACGTTATTATGAAAAATAGAGGAGAGATTAAGCCATCTTAGGATCTCACTCCATGTCGAGAATGATATCAGGCATTCGAAGAAAATCTGCATAATATTCTCGTCCTTACCACTGCCAAAGGAATATGAATTTTGAGAATTAACTAAGATGCATCTTTTGATAAAATTATCTCTTGTCGAAATTTTGTTCTGCAGAACCTTCCAAACAAAAATTGATACCTTTAGAGGAACCAGTTTGTTCCAAGCAATTGCGTAGACCTTATCTTCATTATTTACTTCAACAACACTATTTAGGGTATGAGAATAAGCTTCTTTAACAGAGTAATCAGCCCTGAACCATCTCCAGCTATCCATAAAGTTCTCTTCTTAAACGATACTCCTCACCGTATCACGAATGTAATTTTCTGACTCTTGGTTTCCTTCGTCTAACGGGACGGACCAGCTAGCAACCCATAATGTAACTCCTCTCTCACTTATTAAGGAATCAAATACCGCTGCTCCTTTATCGACAGCTGTAATACGGTGAACTGACTTTATTGAAATGTACGGTAAGCAAGAGTCGCCACCGACTTTTATTTTATCCAAATAAATGAAAGGCTAAAAGAACAGAAAAAACCTTTTAAAAGAAAACTGAGTTCGAGGGGTAATTTATACAAAGGAAAGGTGTAAGGAACCCTTTGCATCCATGGTTTTCCATGGGCTCTTAATTGCTTTTCTCTTTTTGAAACCAAAAGTTTAGAAATGTAGAAGAACAAAATAAGGACTTTAGCTCGTAAATGAGCGTAGCCTTTTTGAAGTTTTTTAAGAAAAGAGTAGGAAAGGGAATTTAAACCAGAGCATGCAAATAAGGGAAAATTACCTTGGTATTTGTAAAAATATTCTTTTAGCCTTTCAGGGTTATCCATACCATAAGAGGGTAGGAAGTCATTTTATTTGGAGGTTGAAGGGTCGTCGAAATCATCGTTCGCCATAAGACTGTCCCTGCTGATCAGTGCATTTTGATGCATATTCCTCTACGGTTGTACTTATACATTTCCATGGTTTGCTTGTCTTATTTTTGTATTTTATAATGTTTTTATATTTTAATTTATTTTTATTGTTATTTGATTTTCGTATTTAATTTTCAGTTTTAGCAGTCTGCACGGAAACGATCATAACTTGAGTTCCAGGAGTCTGATTAAGGTGTTCTAATAATCGACGGAAAGCTAAGAGAAAGAGCTACAATTCTTATGTTGGAGTCGAAGTCAGAATCTGACTGTAGAAGGGCAAGAAAATTCGTTGAAGTTGCAGCACTAGTTTTAGTTAAGTTTCGGGTCAATTAGTTTTGGGCCTGGGTCGTATGTTTGACCCAGTTGGATAGTAAAACGGGTTGTACTCTTTCCCCTTAGGGTAGCAGCCGCGGTACTGTAGCATCTATCTTCCATTCACGAAAAATATTGAAGCTTGTACGAATTGATCCATGGCGAACTAATCCCTCTTGTTGATCTACCGTATTCAGGTTCCAAAACTATGAGATTATTATAATTTTGCATTATAATTCCAATTCCTTCAATTCTACTTTGTGTTTATCATTTGCTTAATCTGATTATTCGTAGAGTAGATTGTTTGGTTCGATTGATTTATGTTTTCCAATTTATTTGCGTTTTATCGTGGCTTAATCGTTAATCCGCTGTATGCTTAACCGAATGCTTAATTCGGCAAACGGGAAATATAATTCTTATAATGTTGTTCCGCTTGTTGATTGATGTTATAATCGAACAGGAATGGAATTCGCTTAGGATAGTAAAATTATAATAATCGACGATTGGCTACTAGGTCTCGTTGTTCTGAACTTGTTACTTTTGATCCGAATAAAACCACGCCAGAACCACTCCTATTCAGACACGCTGTCCGATTAGCCAACCAATGGTAGAAGTCATAGCTGAGATCGGCCGCCTTACTCTTTATCCATTTCAAAGATGATAGTTGAATCTCTTCAAAGACTAATGAACTTACTTCTCTAGACACTATAAAAATATTCCTTTTTTGATTCCTCCATAGAGCCCAAATGCATGCAATTCAAATAACGCTAATCAACGCCAAAATGGTCTTTCCGCCGTTAATTAATCCCCGAAACTAGTACAACTTATGCAAAACGTTATTATGAAAAATAGAGGAGAGATTAAGCCATCTTAGGATCTCACTCCATGTCGAGAATGATATCAGGCATTCGAAGAAAATTTGCATAATATTCTCGTCCTTACCACTGCCAAAGGAATATGAATTTTGAGAATTAACTAAGATGCATCTTTTGATAAGATTATCTCTTGTCGAAATTTTGTTCTGCAGAACCTTCCAAACAAAAATTGATACCTTTAGAGGAACCAGTTTGTTCCAAGCAATTGCGTAGACCTTATCTTCATTATTTACTTCAACAACACTATTTAGGGTATGAGAATAAGCTTCTTTAACAGAGTAATCAGCCCTGAACCATCTCCAGCTATCCATAAAGTTCTCTTCTTAAACGATACTCCTCACCGTATCACGAATGTAATTTTCTGACTCTTGGTTTCCTTCGTCTAACGGGACGGACCAGCTAGCAACCCATAATGTAACTCCTCTCTCACTTATTAAGGAATCAAATACCGCTGCTCCTTTATCGACAGCTGTAATACGGTGAACTGACTTTATTGAAATGTACGGTAAGCAAGAGTCGCCACCGACTTTTATTTTATCCAAATAAATAAAAGGCTAAAAGAACAGAAAAAACCTTTTAAAAGAAAACTGAGTTCGAGGGGTAATTTATACAAAGGGAAGGTGTAAGGAACCCTTTGCATCCATGGTTTTCCATGGGCTCTTAATTGCTTTTCTCTTTTTGAAACCAAAAGTTTAGAAATGTAGAAGAACAAAATAAGGACTTTAGCTCGTAAATGAGCGTAGCCTTTTTGAAGTTTTTTAAGAAAAGAGTAGGAAAGGGAATTTAAACCAGAGCATGCAAATAAGGGAAAATTACCTTGGTATTTGTAAAAAGATTCTTTTAGCCTTTCAGGGTTATCCATACCATAAGAGGGTAGGAAGTCATTTTATTTGGAGGTTGAAGGGTCGTCGAAATCATCGTTCGCCATAAGACTGTCCCTGCTGATCAGTGCATTTTGATGCATATTCCTCTACGGTTGTACTTATACATTTCCATGGTTTGCTTGTCTTATTTTTGTATTTTATAATGTTTTTATATTTTAATTTATTTTTATTGTTATTTGATTTTCGTATTTAATTTTCAGTTTTAGCAGTCTGCACGGAAACGATCATAACTTGAGTTCCAGGAGTCTGATTAAGGTGTTCTAATAATCGACGGAAAGCTAAGAGAAAGAGCTACAATTCTTATGTTGGAGTCGAAGTCAGAATCTGACTGTAGAAGGGCAAGAAAATTCGTTGAAGTTGCAGCACTAGTTTTAGTTAAGTTTCGGGTCAATTAGTTTTGGGCCTGGGTCGTATGTTTGACCCAGTTGGATAGTAAAACGGGTTGTACTCTTTCCCCTTAGGGTAGCAGCCGCGGTACTGTAGCATCTATCTTCCATTCACGAAAAATATTAAAGCTTGTACGAATTGATCCATGGCGAACTAATCCCTCTGGTTGATCTACCGTATTCAGGTTCCAAAACTATGAGATTAATATAATTTTGCATTATAATTCCAATTCCTTCAATTCTACTTTGTGTTTATCATTTGCTTAATCTGATTATTCGTAGAGTAGATTGTTTGGTTCGATTGATTTATGTTTTCCAATTTATTTGCGTTTTATCGTGGCTTAATCGTTAATCCGCTGTATGCTTAACCGAATGCTTAATTCGGCAAACGGGAAATATAATTCTTATAATGTTGTTGCGCTTGTTGATTGATGTTATAATCGAACAGGAATGGAATTCGCTTAGGATAGTAAAATTATAATAATCGACGATTGGTAGGAACTGAATCGGTAGATTGGCTTATCCCATAATCACTTATTTCCAAAACAGCTTATTTTCAAAATCACTTAATTTAAGCATTTTTCTGTAATTCAAAACTGAACCAACCCCCCCCCCCCCAAATTCGATTTTACATTGGTTAATAAGAATAGGAATCCTTGAGCGACGATACTCGAGTTACCGTTACCGTCGTTACTACAGTTTTACAAATTAACTCGTTTTTGACCCGCGTGCGACAACGGATCAAATTGGCCTTGTTGCCGGGGATTCTTGTGAATATTAACTGATATTATAGTCTTAGGTGTAGTGTTTGTGCGTTTTGGCCATAGGTTCCTCGCGGTTTCGGCCATAACGCCTTTTGAGTCGAAAAGTCGATTTTTGGGAAAATTGCACCGTTTTGAAAATGTGTCCCGACAGTTAGGTGTAAAAAAATCCCCTGATCAAAAAAGCCTTTTTACTATTTTTAATGATTTATTTTCTGTTTTCATAGAGTCGAAAAAATCCAAAAAAATTATCAACATTTTATTTTTACATTGTTTGATTAATTTCGGTATCAGTTTATTTTTTTGAATTGTTTTTAATCGATTTGCTTCATTGTGTTTGTTTTAGGGACATAGTTGGCATTTTCACGATTGTTGCTGCATTGTTGTGCACTAGTCCTGGCTACTAGGTCTCGTTGTTCTGAACTTGTTACTTTTGATCCGAATAAAACCACGCCAGAACCACTCCTATTCAGACACGCTGTCCGATTAGCCAACCAATGGTAGAAGTCATAGCTGAGATCGGCCGCCTTACTCTTTATCCATTTCAAAGATGATAGTTGAATCTCTTCAAAGACTGATGAACTTACTTCTCTAGACACTATAAAAATATTCCTTTTTTGATTCCTCCATAGAGCCCAAATGCATGCAATTCAAATAACGCTAATCAACGCCAAAATGGTCATTCCGCCGTTAATTAATCCCCGAAACTAGTACAAGTTATGCAAAACGTTATTATGAAAAATAGAGGAGAGATTAAGCCATCTTAGGATCTCACTCCATGTCGAGAATGATATCAGGCATTCGAAGAAAATCTGCGTAATATTCTCGTCCTTACCACTGCCAAAGGAATATGAATTTTGAGAATTAACTAAGATGCATATTTTGATAAGATTATCTCTTGTCGAAATTTTGTTCTGCAGAACCTTCCAAACAAAAATTGATACCTTTAGAGGAACCAGTTTGTTCCAAGCAATTGCGTAGACCTTATCTTCATTATTTACTTCAACAACACTATCTAGGGTATGAGAATAAGCTTCTTTAACAGAGTAATCAGCCTTGAACCATCTCCAGCTATCCATAAAGTTCTCTTTTTAAACGATACTCCTCACCGTATCACGAATGTAATTTTCTGACTCTTGGTTTCCTTCGTCTAACGGGACGGACCAGCTAGCAACCCATAATGTAACTCCTCTCTCACTTATTAAGGATTCAAATATCGCTGCTCCTTTATCGACAGCTATAATACGGTGAACTGACTTTATTGAAATGTACGGTAAGCAAGAGTCGCCACCGACTTTTATTTTATCCAAATAAATGAAAGGCTAAAAGAACAGAAAAAACCTTTTAAAAGAAAACTGAGTTCGAGGGGTAATTTATACAAAGGGAAGGTGTAAGGCACCTTTTGCATCCATGGTTTTCCATGGGCTCTTAATTGCTTTTCTCTTTTTGAAACCAAAAGTTTAGAAATGTAGAAGAACAAAATAAGGACTTTAGCTCGTAAATGAGCGTAGCCTTTTTGAAGTTTTTTAAGAAAAGAGTTGAAAAGGGAATTTAAACCAGAGCATGCAATTAAGGGAAATTTACCTTGGTATTTGTAAAAAGATTCTTTTAGCCTTTCCGGGTTATCCATACCATAAGAGGGTAGGAAGTCCTTTTATTTGGAGGTTGAAGGGTCGTCGAAATCATCGTTCGCCATAAGACTGTCCCTGCTGATCAGTGCATTTTGATGCATATTCCTCTACGGTTGTACTTATACATTTCCATAGTTTGCTTGTCTTATTTTTGTATTTTATAATGTTTTTATATTTTAATTTATTTTTATTGTTATTTGATTTTCGTATTTAATTTTCAGTTTTAGCAGTCTGCACGGAAACGATCATAACTTGAGTTCCAGGAGTCCGATTAAGGCGTTCTAATAATCGACGGAAATCTAAGAGAAAGAGCTACAATTATTATGTTGGAGTCGAAGTCAGAATCGGAATGTAGAAGGGCCAGAAAATTCGTTGAAGTTGCAGCACTAGTTTTAGTTAAGTTTCGGGTCAATTAGTTTTGGGCATGGGTCGTATGTTTGACCCAGTTGAATAGTAAAACGGGTTGTACTCTTTGCCCTTAGGGTAGCAGCCGCGGTACTGTAGCATCTATCTTCCATTCACGAAAAATATTGAAGCTTGTACGAATTGATCCATGGCGAACTAATCCCTCTGGTTGATCTACCGTATTCAGGTTCCAAAACTATGAGATTAATATAATTTTGCATTATAATTCCAATTCCTTCAATTCTACTTTGTGTTTATCATTTGCTCAATCTGATTATTCGTAGAGTAGATTGTTTGGTTCGATTGATTTATGTTTTCCAATTTATTTGCGTTTTATCGTTGCTTAATCATTAATCCGCTGTATGCTTAACCGAATGCTTAATTCGGCAAACGGGAAATATAATTCTTATAATGTTGTTGCGCTTGTTGATTGATGTTATAATCGAATGGCCGTGGTTTTGATGCCAATCGAAAGATAGCATGGAGGGGAATACGTAGGAGTCATAGTTGATTCAAGAGGACATCTGCATTCCTCCATGATTGGCTTCAGAAATGGCACATAACATGTTCGATCAATTGTACGCGTTATGCCTAGGGGTCTGCCAGGCAACATGACTTGAACAATTTTGGATCTTCAAACTTTGAACTTTCATAGCTCTCAAACCATGCTTCAAATGAAAACATTTCCAACTACAAAGTTGTTCATCTCCATGAGATATACAACTTTGATGTTGAACTTGTCTTGATATAAAGCCTCTTGACATGTGTAAATCAGTGTAAAAGTGGACTGCTCATCCAATTCCAAAAGCTTCAAAATTTCTCTAAGTCTAGAACTTTCCTCTTATGGAAACTTTCACCATTTAACTAACTTGCCATTTTTGGTAAATTTGACATTTTCTTGATTTAATTATTTCCTTGACTTTTCTTTGACCAATTTTTCCCCCGCGAGTCAATATTTAACAATTGACTTTGACTTTGCCCAAAAGTCAACATTTTCCGATTTTTCTGATTCCATGTGAATTTCGCGGTTAATTCGTTTCCGATCCAATCCGCAATCAGTTTTCAACCAAAGAAACTCCAGTGAATATTTATTCAAGGCAACCATACTTCATACCCAAAAATCATCTCCCAATTAAATTTTGACCAAAAAGTCAACAAGGTTGACCTTGGTCAAACCCTAACTTGAAAAACCCTGATTTTGAGGATTGCATCTTCTGATCAGAGCTTTGAATTAGCGTGAATGAAACCCTGATTTTGGGAGAACTTCAATGGGAATGATGCCATACAATTAGACTTCAAATCTTCTCTTAATTTTAATCAGGAATTTCTTCCGCAGAGGCTCTTTTCTTATCAATTCTGAATAGTAACCATGATATGGATGAATGTAATGGATGAGTGGCCTAGATGAGGTATGCATATGAAAGCCAATTGGGGAATAAATATGTGGGCAAATTTTGGGGTGCAACAGGAACGCTACAAACTTGCTGCGTCACTTGTTGTTACCCCCGAGAAGATACCTAAAAATCATATAACTTAGGTAAATTATAAAATCATGCAGTTTTAGATTCAGATTATATATTAACACTTTAAATGTACCTCTTTTAGTGATGCAACAGACTCGTTCTCCTGCAAAATCCCTTTACCCTTAATTGCGGGTTTTGTAGGAGCAGTCTAAAATTAAAATGTAAAAAATAATTAACGTAACGGTTCAGAATTGACATTTGAAAACTAAAGATTCATAATGGTTTTCAACATACCTCGTCACCAATGATAATGAGCTCCGAGGGCCATGCAACAAATGACCCTATTGCATCTCGCAACAATGTTGTCTCTGAGACCATGTCAGGTACCGTTAGCACCGCATCATGATCAAATACAACATTAACTGATACTTTCAGGTGTCCATCCGGGAGAGGTCTATGGTGAAGTAAATCTCCCAAAGTGTTGTGCACTTTTCCCTTGCCAACTAGGCGATAATTCGGTGACGATAAGTATAGTTGGCAAGATGAAATGCCCTAAACCACTAATAAATATAGAGTCATTATCATTAATAAAATAGAACAATTGTAGGAAAAAAGAATTTATAATTACCTAGGGAAATTTTCTTTGACAGTTGATACTAGCTTTATCACTAGTTTCTTTCACTGATGAAGTATTGCACTTTTCTCTCATATACATCTCTTTATCTTTTTGCAATTCAGAGACTTGTGCTTGTAATTCCTGCAATTTTTGCAACACTTCTTCATTGGTAGGATTTCTTCTCCTAGAATGCTTGTAGAAATAGGTTGGAGTCACACCATGACCTTTACCCCTCACCCGACCGGGATACTCTGGAACATCTAGTGCTCTACTAAGTACGCTCCTATTATCCTGGTCCTCACCGGTGGATACCGATTGCGACATGGTCTCCTGTAATTCATTTACATTTCAATAATTATTAGTGAAGATAAAAAATCAAGTATATATTAATAAACATTTGATTTAATTAAAGACACAGTGTTATACTTACACATTCATCATATACTTTTTGAACATCGGGATCAACAACTCGATTCTTGCCCACACGAGCTTCCTTCCACAACACATGTACTAGAAGTGAGGTTTCCTCACTTTTCGTCTCCTCTAACTATGCATTGACACAAATGATAAAATCGTCAATTACAACACATTTAGACAATTAATAAGAACGTATCATTTCTATTTACTTACAATTTTTTCCTCTAAGCGTGCATATCCCAAACGCCTTTTTTGTATGGATACGCGGGTTTTGATGCTCTCGCACTATTTGTGGCACTCCTTTTCTGGAAAGCTTCATCTCTTTGATTTACAAACTCAGCCCAATCTTCTTCTTTAATGAAGAGCTCATATTTTTTTGGACGTCCCGGTGCCTCTTCAAGAAAGTTTCCTTCTTTATCCTTAAGATAGGTGTTTGTTAAAAAAGCTTTCCACCCTCTATATCATTTTCCAGCCAAACTAAGTATGTAGCGTTTACGCTCGTCTGGTATGTTAAAAGACCTCTGCGAAAAAACATACGCATAAAGTGTGTTAGTATAAGTAATTTAAACAAATTATCGTCAAGATAATAACAACAACCATATATGATACCTTAAGCTCAAACCAAATCATATCTTTTTTCTCGTCCAACGATTTGCTTTTCAGATTCCATTTAGGTACGGAGATTGGAATATGCAAACGAACAAGTGTACGAATGTAGCTTGTCAACTTTGCAGCATTAGAACCAATTGCTTGTTTATCAGAATTCCATTCTAAATTATATATTAATCCTTTGTCTCTATCTCGAATGATTCCCTTCATATTGGTGATGCCTCGTGCAACTTCTGTTGATGATGTATCAGGTGGAGGATTTGTATCCGGAGCATCTCTATCTTGTGAGTTTTCTTGATTACTAGCCATTTAACCTGTATCAAACAAACTAAAGCATATTAGTACACTATTAATAAGTTAACAATCTATAAAAGTCAAATGGAAGTCAAAATAACCATGTACAAGTAAATCGGAATCGGTGAAATCGGAATAAGTGTCAAAAAAAGAAAGTTGTCGGAATTGAACGAAATTTACATGGCTATGGTAAAACATCCACACGGACTCAAAAATGAAGTCGGTTTTCTGAAATTTATACCCTAAGCCTGACTTTTGATTACGGGCAGAAGCAAAACCGATAAAAAAACATCCCCGGAATGCAAAGATAAGTGCATGAGCAGCTCCGGAATCGTCAAAATAGTATAGTTACATGTAAAGAAGTCGACAAACGGATACATGGTTCAAAAGTTATGTACAAAACGAAAATATGCACCAAAATTGAATAAGTATTGTAACAATCGGAATACAAATTGAAAAAAACTATACAAATTGAATATATAACAATCGGTACAAATTGAATAAAGCACATTAGTACTTGTGTCAAAAAAAGAAAGTTGTCGGAATATGTATACTATTACATTTTTCACTAACGTCTCTTTCTTTTCTTGGTAGGAATATGTTCTACGCGTCTCTTAACAACGCGGACGGTTGGATTGATCCAAATACCCTCATTATGATCATTTCTAGTACAAGATTCATTCTCATTTTGATCGTTTCTTGTATAAGATTCAATGCCAACACCAATATCACCTTGATCTCCAATGTTTTCATCAATTATTTTGTTATATAAAAGCACTATAGACCATTTCGTACTTGTCGGATCATTGACATAGAACACTTTTTTAGCTTGAGAAGCTAGAATGAAAGGCTCATTGTTGTACCCCACCATATTGAGATCCACTTGCAAAAATCCTGACTTATCCATTCGTATGCCATTATTATTTTCAACCCACTTGCAACCAAATACAGGAATCTGAAACTTCGCGTAATCAAACACCAAAATGCGCTCGATAACCCCAAAATATGACAAATTTACAAATTTTGGATTTAAGTCATTCGCACTTGATATGTCCATTGCTTCAGCTACCAAGGTAACACCACTATTTTGCATAGTACTTTTATCATCCTGTTCTTTGGTATAAAATGTGTATCCATTAATTGCGTATGCGCTATAAGAAAACACAATTATACTTGGACCATATGCTAAACATCTCAACCTTTCTGTTACTGATGAAGGATCTGAATGATACTTTGAATAAATATGTTCCCTAAACCACGGTATGAAACTTCGATTGTGCTCTCGTACTATCCAATTCTCATTTCTATTCGGATTTAAATCTCGGAGAACAACCTTGTGCATTTCAACATACGGCTCATCCTCAATCTCATTGTGCAGAACATACAAATGCACTTGATCCCGCTCGACCATTGATATTGTCACAACTTTATTTCCAATTAGCCTTTTTCCTTCTTTTTTTTCAAGAATATGAGATTTGGGGAGTCCAATTGATTGAACATTTGACTGAAAATCAGTACAAAACTCAACCGCTTCTTCAACAATGTATCGTTCGGCAATACAACCCCCCGGTCGACTTCTGTTTTTCACGTACCCTTTTAATATTTTCATATAACATTCAGCAGGGTACATCGATCTCATATAAGCTGGTCCGCACAATTGTGTCTCTTTCACTAGATGAACGACTAGATGATCCATTATGTCAAAAAACGAGGGAGGAATATACATTTCAAGATCACATAAAGTAACAACTATCTCTTTTTGCAATGTTGATAAGATCGCGGGATCGATCACCTGACTACAAATTGACCTGAAGAAAAAACATAGTTTAGTTATTGGACTTCTTACTTTTTCTGGCAGAATATAACATATACCTATTGGTAAAAAATGTTCCATTATAACATGACAATCATGCGTCTTCAAACTCTTTAACTTGAGGTCTTTCATGGACACAAGTCTTCTAATATATGATGAGTAGCCTTTTGGAACTTTAACTTCGCTGAGGAACTTACACAATGTTTTCTTCTCCTTTCTAGATAGAGTGTAAACAGCAGGTGGCAGATATGTTCGTCTTCCTTTCATCACGGGTCCCAATTTAGTTCTCATTCCCATGTTTACCATGTCCTTCCTTATGTTAAGGCCATCCCTAGACTTTCCTTGTATATTAAGCAACGTAACTATAACGCTGTCAAATACATTTTTTCAATATGCATAACATCGAGGAAATGTCTTACGTACAGCAACTTCCAATATGGAAGTTCAAAAAAATTTACCTCTTCTTCCACCCACCCTTGACAAGTAAATGTGCAAAAGGCTTGCCAAACTGAGTGCTCACATCTTTCACCTTTTCAAAAATTTGATCACCTGTCAAAAATGGTGCGGATGTAAGTTGTTCGGCCTTTCCATTGAATGCTTTTCTCCACCCATAGTAGTGATGATTAGAATTTAAGAATCTACGATGACCGAGAAAGACATTCTTCTGACAAAGATCCAATCGTGTCGTATCAGTTTCATCTTCACAAACATGACACGCTTTTTGAACTTTATTGTTGTACCCTGATAGATTTCCATATGCTAGAAAATCATTAATTGGTCCAAACAACATCGCCCTCAAGTTGAAACTTTCTTTCCTATACCTATCGTAAACCTCCACACTGTTCTCCCACAAAAACTTTAAATCTTCGATTAAGGGTTCCAAGTATACGTCTATGTCATTCCCTGGTTGTTTAGGCCCAGAAATTAACATAGATAACATCATGTACTTACGCTTCATACATAGCCACGGGGGTAGGTTATAAATCATAAGAATCACAGGCCAGGTGCTATGCGAGATACTTTGAATACCATGCGGGTTCATTCCATCAGTAGACAATGACAAGCGAAGGTTTCTTGCTTCTTTTCCAAATTCAGGATAATCATTATCAACTTTCATCCACTGTGGTGAGTCTGCCGAATGTCGCAACTTTCCATCAATAATTCTTTCATCTGCATGCCAAGTCAAGTGTCTTGAATCGGTTTCACTACGATACATGCGTCTAAATCTCGAAATTATAGGAAAATACCATAAGACTTTTGCCGGAGACAACTTTTTCTTATATCGAGGGGCACCACATTTAGAACACTCATTCAACACTGCATACTCGTTTCGAAACAAAACGCAATCGTTTGGACAGGAATGTACCTTATCATAGCTCATGCCAATAGAGGACAACATCTTTTTGGCCTTAGATGTTCGATTGGGAAGAACATTATCCTATGGTAGCATATCTTTCATAAGGGCTAATAACTCTATGAAACTTTTATCCGACCATCGATTGTTCGCCTTTAAGTTGCACAACTTTAACACCGCAGACAATCTTTTGAATTTTGTACAACCATCATACAACGGTTTCTCTGCATCGCTTACAAACCTCTCGAACATTTTGGGACAATCCTCAAGATCTTCTTCAAGCGCTTCTGCAATCTCTTCGACTCGATCATAATCGTATGTGCCTGTGCAATCTTCGTTTGAAGCATACGTCGTATTACACCTCGACTCAACATTCCCATTACTTTTCTCACCATGCAAATTCCAACATGTATAACTTTTATCAATTCCAAACTGTAGTAAATGCGATGCCAACTGACCCCCGTCAACCTGACCCCCATAACAGCAACCCATGCAAGGACACGTCATTCAAATCGGGTCTTCGGTGTACGCAACCGTAAACTTAACGAATTCCCATACCCCTTTCTCGTACTCTTTCGACAATCGGTTTGAATTCATCCATGTCTTATCCATCTCTAAATTTAGCTAAACAAAAACAACTAATTAAGACACAACTAATGAAAGTGGAAACGAAAAACGTTAAGCTAAACAAAAAACGTTAAGCTTAATCAAGAATCATAACAAAAGTTCCATGTTAAAAAACTCAACAACTTCACTAATTTCACTATAGAGAAAATAACAAAAGTTTCAAGTTAAAAAAACCCAAAAGTTTCACTATACAAACCATGACAATAGTTCAATGTTAAAAAAACTCAACAATTTCAATATAAAGACCATAAAAAAGAGCCATGAAAAAGTGAAAAACATTGAAATTTCAATATAAATAAAAGTGGGAACGAAAAACGTTAAGCTAAACAAAAAACGTTAAGCCTAATCAAGAATCATAGCAGTTCATTCAAATGGTTTTACTAATTAAGCTAAACAAAAAACATTAATTATTCACGCAACTATAGCAAAAGAACAACTAATTACCTGTAGAGAAGTAATCAACTTCTGGACTCACACAATGTAAGATTCGTGTAAACGATCAAACTTTCACTCTGCATCTGTAAAACAATCACACTATCGATATCAATCCAACATTTCACTTTTCAATGTCTCTTCAATAAGATTTTAATTTACTCATAAACTAATGTGCAATTAAGAATGTAAATTAAAAAATTAGCATCTTCTATAATTCTTAACATACTCTAGGAAAGCATATTTACTAGGAAGATGACTTATCTCATAAAAAACTCAACAATTTCACTTTAAAGATCACATAAAAAAATTCCATGTTAAAAAACTCAACAATTTCACTAATTTCACTATAGAGACAATAACAAAAGTTTCAAGTTAAAAAAAAACCCAACAGTTTCACTATACAAACCATAACAATAGTTCAATGTTAAAAAAAATCAACAAGTTCAATATAAAGACCATAAAAAAGAGCCATGAAAAAGAACCATTTCAACTTATCTACATGAACAAACTCAAACTCAAACAGAGTTATAGGTTTTGAGAATTGTTTGTTTTAAGAATTGTATGAATAAATCTATATTAAAATTGTATGATAATAAAAATAATTTATAGTTGTGATATGAGCACAAAAATTAAATTATTATATGATCATGTATTTTTTTTATCAATTCTTAGTTGTCTAATCATAAACACTTTATTAATTAAGTGAATCAAATTAATTTTAATACAAAAACTAATAGAACATGATATATTTGAAAAAATGTGATAAAATTTATAGGCTAAAAAGAAAATGTATAGAAAAATTGTTTGGTGTGATGCCCTCTACATGGTGAGCGAGATCCCTAACAGGGCCAACTTCTATCTCACAATACTGGTTCAGCAAGCTAGCCGAACTATAAAACAAACAAAAATCACAATAATAAGGATCGAAGGGTTATTCTCTTAACAGTAAGTATTAGGACTAAGACATTCCTAGAGGTTCCTACAATTGAGAAAAAGTCTCCATCTGAACAGTCTGCCTCAAATTGTATACTAGAATCTCCATTAGCAGCATTGGGAGGTGTTGCAACATTACTATTAAGTGAATCAAATTAATTTTAATACAAAAACTATATGAGGAGTCTTAGAAGGTCTTCACCTCTCTCTCTCTCTCTCACTTATCTACTTGAACAAACTCAAACTCAAACAGAGTTATGGCTCAAACAAAGTTACTGCTCTCATTAATCTTGTTTCTATGCTTATTAATTTGGTCACGGTTATGTGGCTCAAGAACTATTAATGGGTTCAAGGTTAAGCCAAAATATCAAAATAAGGGTCACCAACAGAGATTCATTTAGCATAAAAACACCCAACATTAAGAGATTTAAACCAACAAGAGCAAGAATCAAATCCTAATCACTACAATGAACCATAAAACCATATTTTAATGCCAGAGATGAAAGAACTCAGATTTGAACTTACCTATTGAGAGTGAGAAATAAACTCACTCAATGCCTCTGAAATACTACAAGAAACCCTTCTGATTCTTACTCTCGAGCTTTAACACCGTGAAAATGATAGAAAGATGGCGACTGGAGATTCTTCGTCGGAGAGAGCGTTTGCAGGAAAAAAATGAAGAAATTCTAGAATTCTTGAATCGAGCTTGAACAATCGAAGAGAAACGGAGACAATCGAACAGAATTGGTGATAGATGGTGGTGGTGTGGTGCTGTTCACGGAGTAGGGTTCTGACTCTGAGAGGAAAAGAACGTTAACACTGTTCGCGAAGTAGTGTTTTTCGTGTGTTTGTTAGTTTTGTTTAAAAAAATTAATTTTAAATGGGCTACGCCAGCGCTTTTACTAAAGCGCTTTCATTCACCCCCTATAGCAGCGCTTTTAGTAAAGCGCTTTCATACCCCCCTTTACCAGCGCTTTTACTAAAGCGCTTTCATACCCCCCCCCCTTTACCAGCGCTTTTATTAAAGCGCTTTCATAAATCAACCCTAGCTTTCTCCTCTTCTCTTCTTTCTTCTCTTCTTTGCCCAATTTCACCAAAATGACTTCTAACTCTCTATTCTCTAAAACCCTTGTTTTGTTAAACCCTTAATAACTCTCAAATTCATAGTGGGCTCTAATTAGCACCTGTCAATTATTAATTCTATCATAGGCCCAATAACTAATAAGCTTACTAACTTATGTTATTTACTATTAATTATCAATAAATACACAAAATCAATTAAACACACAATTAACACCTAATCAAATAAATAATTCACATAACACACATCAAATAAAATACGTAAATAAAAACGGTCGAGGTTGAATGGAGGAGACAAAAATACAATTTTTTTCATAAGTCAACGAAGTCAAGGTTGCGGAGAAACAATTTGGTGGGAATTGACACACCTTTGGGCAAAATAAAGTCAGTTGAAGGCATTAAAATGGAAGTTAAACGTTCCTTTGTGGCGAAATTTAAGGAATCCCTAATAAGATGACTTGTGCTAGATGGTATTTCCTTTAAAAGTTTAACAATTGAGGAGGCAGATAATTTGGAGGTTTGTTTCATTATAGAGGTGGTTGAGGAGGCGATGCAGATTTGCGACGACGACAAATGCCCTGGCCCAGACGGTTCCAAATTTAGTTTTTTGAGGAAGTGTTGGAGTGTTATTTCAACGGACATCTATAAATTCATAATGGAATTCCACAACAGGGCTAATCTTCCTAAGGCGATAACAGCCTCTTTTCTGGCGTTAATTCCTAAGGTTGAAAATCCATAAAACCTTTGAGAGTTTAGACCCATAAGTTTAGTGGGGTGTTTGAATAAATTTATTGCCAAGATTATGTCTAATAGGTTGAAGAGGGTGATTCAAAAACTGGTGTCAAAGTCCCAAATTGCCTTAGTACCAGGTAGGCAGATTAAAGACAACATTGTGGTATTGAACGAACTTGTGGACTTGGCTAGGAGAAACAAGAGGAGTTGTCTAATTTTGACAATCGATTTTGAGAAGGTGTACGATAATGTTAACTAGGTTTTTTGTTTTATATCCTAAGGAGGTGCGGGTTCAGGTGAGGTGGTTGAGTTGGATTAAAGCATGTGTTTGTAACAGTTATATGTCTGTCTTGGTTAACGGTCTTGGTTAACGGTTGTCCAATGAATGGTTTTGTGAGGGAAAAGGGGCTCAGCCAAGGGGATCCACTATCCCATTTCCTCTTTACATTAGTACCAAAAGGACTTGCTTAGATGATGTCAAGGGCTACAGGTTGCTGGGCATTTAAGGGGTTCAGAGTAAGTGATACCATGGATTTCAAGTTACTCCAGTTCGTAGATGATACTGTCATAATCGGGTAAAGTAGTCAAAGCAACCTGTGGTGTATTAAATCGGTGTTGAGGGGCTTCAAGATTATGTCCAGTTTGCATATTAGTTTTTGTAAGAGTAGTCTTTTAGGAATTCAAATGGAGGAGTCACTCTTGCCGGCAGCTTCAAATTTTCTATGTTGTAGGCTTCGCAAGTTTCCTTTCTCTTTCTTGGAATTCCACTGGGGTGTAATCATAGGCACCGGTACGTTTGGGATTCGGTGGTTTCCAAAATTAGAAATAGAATGTCATCATGGAAAATTCGATTTTTTTTATCGGAGGTAGAATCACTCTTATCAATTCGGTCCTTAATGTGATCCTAGTCTATTTTTTGCTCTCTAAAAGATTCCAAAGGTTGTTTTGAAAGAGATGATTAGATCACATCGAAATTTTTTGTGGGGTTGAGGGTTGGACAAGAAAGGAATCTCTTGGGTGAGTTGAGAAGTGGTTTGTAGGAACAAGGAGGGTGGTGGTTTGGGTATTAGAAATGTGGAGGTATTCAATGTTTCACTTTTGAGCAAATGAAGATGGTGATTTCTTGTTGACAAATAAGCTCTTTGGAGACCTTTATTGATGCATTGGAATGGTCCATTAGAGGAAAGGGTGTTCAATGGTAGGTGTTTTAGAGAGATAGCAGAAATTTTTGTGGTCGAGAGACATCAAAAGTATTGGTTCATAGACGGAGGCATCGCAAGATTGGTTTACAAAGGGTGTCTAATGCAGGTTGGATTCGAGCATTAAAGTTTTGTTCTGTAAAAATAAATGGTGTGGAGGTGATATTGTGTAGAATTCTTTCCCCTCCTTTTCCATGTAACTTAGAATCTGTGTGCAACTGTACAAGAAATGGGGGGCTTTTGGCGGGTAGGTGGTATTGGTTGTTTTACGGGGATTTATCGATCACGACGAGGGTATTCTGGAGGAATTAAGGGCATTGACTTAAATTGTATCGCAGGTTGGCCCTATTAATGCAGGGGAAGAAGACGGTTACAGGAGGTTTGCAAACGTCGGAGGACAGTTCGTAGTGCGAGAGGGCTATAAGGAAATGGAAAAGCTGGATTTTGTAGCAGCATATAGTGAAGAACAAAAGGGGGTGTTTTCAGTTCTATAGAAGTTGAAAGTCCCGTTGAAGATATTGGTCTTTGGTTGGAGATGTTTGAAGGATTGAGTGGCAACAAAGGAGCAATTATTGCGCAGGGGAGTGCTACACAGCATTGGGAAAGGTAAATGAAATTTCTATATATCCGAGCTAAAATCTTTAGACCACTAATTGTTAAACTGTTTGTTAATTAGATTCACCTACATTTTGTAGGTTTTAACAAAAGCAAATCAATGGATGTTACTTGAATTTATAATAGTAAATATAATTAAGCATAAAGTAACAAGATTAAAAGTCTTGTTAACTTATGTCCTAAGGACATAGGTTAAAGATATTATAATTAAAAAAGTTGAGTTGAATAAAATATTGTTTAAAGTTTTAAAAAATTGACCACACACATTTTCAAAAAATATTTCTTCATATAATTAATTAACTTATATTTTTGAGGCATATGTCAGCATAAACCTTAATAAAAATATTTATGCCAACTTTATGTATTATTATAACCTCAAATCATTACCATTTTGATCCTACTTTCTTTCTTATTCATTTTCTTTCTTCTATTTATTTTAAACTTTATTCTCACTTTTTTTTAATAGCGATGAGTACAACTTTGAGTAAATTAGATGATGTTGGTGTTATATTAAAAATTTGGTTAAGACAACACTAATTAACACTAATTATTGGATCTAATGAAACTTCTATCATACTATTTTTGACTAGATTTTTTTTCACGAATTAATAAATAAAAGAGGTTTCATTTTGAAAAAAAAAAAATTAATTTTAAGAATACAACAATAAATATATTATAAAAATTAAAGTAGTGATTCTGTTCATAGTATTTTGTTGAGGGGAGTCAGTAAAAAAAAAATATTTTTGAGCATGAGTTTGATAATACTATAATATATAAATATAAAAAATTTAAAGTATGTTTAATTAGAAATTATTATGAGAAATGGAGAATAATTAGGAGTTGTAATTTTTTTTTGGAAGAGTTAGAAAATTATTAAGAGTTAACTAAAATAATTAGGAGCACAATAACATACATGCTGTATATCTTTTTGTAAAATACATATTAAATATATTTATTTTACATAATCTAAAATTTAATTAGATAAAAAATGAAATTGAGGTATACGGACTTAATTGCTATAAATTGGAAAACATATTTAGATTAACAGTGATTATGTTTCAATCAAATTTATATACTTTTTAGTTACAATTCATCATAAAAAAGTTAGTTGAATTTTTTTCCGATTTACTAAAAGATTTTTAAATAGTTATGGAAGATGAAATTCAGTCGTGCACTAATTAAAATTTTACAATTTGGTGAAATAATCTTTGATAAATAATGATTAGGTTTCAATCAAAGCTTAAAAAAACACATGTACAACCATTTCTCAAATTGAAAACTACTTGGGATGAACTTAAAAGTAAGAAGAATTATTAAGGAGAGATTTGAAAACACTACTTTTGGTCAAAATAAATAAAAGTATATAGTAACACGTGTTTCTATTTTTAAATAAGTAAGTTAAAATGTATTATGTGATTAAATAAAAGATACTAGTATTTGGCCTAACATAATTTTTTTTAAGTAAACAAGATAATATTAATCAGAGAATTAAGGGTTCTCAAACCTGTTCAAAAGGAGCGGCACAAGACCGATAAAAAGAAGAAAACAAAGAAATTACAACCCAATTAAGATTATGACATAAACCGCAATGGTTCAGTAACAAAGTCATAATAGGAATAATTAGAGTGATAATTTCTCCACAAAAGAACCACCTCCAAACCATGCATTTAATACTCCAAACCAAATCGTCTAAAATCCAATCTCCATCCTAAATCAGGCCTTACATAATTGAATAAATAATTAAAACAATGAATGACTTTAAATTTGTTGGCTTTGCTGTGTTTTTTATTGATGATGATTATGCAAACTTTGTTGAAGTTCAAATGTTTATTGTTGGCTATGCTGTGTTTGTTTTCTTTGCACTACTTCTTACATTAGGAACCACCTTTATCATTTATGCTAAAGGAAAGGAATCCAAAATTTGAAACATGACGTTGAAGGAAATTAAAGGAAAGGAATCCAAAGTTTGAAACATAATGTTGAAGGAAACTAAAGGAAAGGAATCCAAAGTGCTTTGATGTTGCCATATACCAACCCCACTACACTAATAAACATGATGTCTGCCAAATATAAGTAGCTGGAAAGCAAATAAGTAGTACTACTCCACATCCTTCACGTGCCATTATTCTCTTCAATAAAAAACCAAGCACAGATTATAATATGTAATGCTTAAGTTAGTATAAATAGGGAGAGAGATTTGTTATTCTTGCATCCTATCATTTGATTTTACAAACTCTTTGCTTGCTTGTTCATTTTCTGCCACCTAGAGTCATCTTTTTCTTTGTAAACAGATAAGATAATCAATCTGCCTGTTTATCTATGCTTATATAACCCGCGTATTGGTTAAAATTCACTTTTGGCTGCTCAGACAAGATAATCAGACTACCTAATCAGCCACAAGTGGATTTTACCGGTATTCGAGTTATGTAAGTATAGATGAAAGGCAAAGGAAGACAATTTTTTTATTATTTCGCAGAGGTGGAAGATCAAATGGAGGGTTAAATAAATTTCTGGTCTTTTGCTAATATCTATATGTGGTTTGAAGGCACCGCATGAGTTTTCCTACCCACAAGAAGGGTAACCTATTTTCTTTTTTACTCATTTTGTATATATATATGAATATATTCTTAAAATAAGAATATCTTGATGCATTTGATGTAGAAAATTTACAATTTTATTGTTTAGGTTGCAGGTTGAACAATAGAGTATGCGGCATACTCACATTTGTAGCGGTCAAGGGAGCTGGTCACTCTGTTTCCTACCCAGCAAATAAACAAAGAAAGCATCATAGAAATCTTAATTTAACCATTGTAAATGCGTGGTTACTATTTACTTGTTTAAATACAATCTCGTCAAAATTGTGTTCGTTTCTTAGTGGTTGGCTTTTGCGCAACAATTCAAAGTAAAAAAAGAAAAAATTAGTATAACAATTATAAAAGTAGTATTAATTAAATGATTCATCAAGCCACATGTAACAATTAAAAATTCATGTCAGTTGAAAACATTTGGATAGTATGAAAAGGAGTAGCATATTGAATTGGGTGGTATATGGCTCAGTCGGTGGTTATTGACACGTATTGAATTTCGTGGCTATTGCTTACAACATATCGTCATCTAGAGGTGTCAATTTATGGGGCCAATTAATTTGAGCCCCAGCCCCATAATAATGGGGCCTAAAATAAATTTAGAAATAGTAGGCCCTTAAACACATAGGGCCCAAAACTAAAAGGCCCCAAAATTTAAAAGAGGGCCATTAGGCCCCAAATCAAATAAAATAAAAAACTTAATTTAAAAAATAAAATAATAAAAATATCAAAAAATAATAACTTTTAAATTAAAAAAATTAAAAATTAAAAATAAATTAAAACTTTTTTTAAAAATTTTTTTAAAAAATTTAAAAACTACGTTAAATAAATTCTAAAACTAAAAAAGTTTTTTCAACAAAAAAATTGAAAAATTCAGTTAAAAAAATTCAAAAAGTAAAAACAACTTTTATGGAAAAATTATGTGACTGATTAGTAAGATATAAATGAAAGTTCTTTTCTCAAAACTAGATGTCTAAGTTCTTTTCTAAAAAATTTATTAACATATCAGCCCTGCACACGTTTTCTTTCTTGAGGTCAACGTAATAAATACGACCTATTTTATTGTTGAGATTTGGTATTTTTCAATGGCATTTTCAATAACGTTTGATATTGCTTTCTCAATTTAATAACTTAAGAGAATGAAATGGACAAAAGAACTGTCTGGAAACCACTCATTCCTTTGACCCAATTGACATTATGAGTTTGGAAATTGCTACAGCACATATTAAATATTTGGAACAAAATAAGGGCCCTTTATTAGGGCCCAAAAATAATAAATTTATTGAGGGGCTCAAAATTATGGGGCCTAAAAATAATCATATTAGTAGAGGGCTTAATATATTAGGGCTTTAATAGGGCCAAATAATAAGGGCTTTTAAATATTGGGCCTATTTGACAGCTCTATCGTCATCAGTAATGTAATGAATGTGATGGAGTATTTTACCAAAATATTATCCACAAATCTAATCATATTTGCAAAATTTAATTCGTGTAGTTTTAATCAAGTAGAGCAGTGTGTAAACCTTTCATTTTATTGATTACATTAATTCAATGAGATAGATATCGTTACGGATTTGGATCTCTACAATTTCTTTTGTTATGCTACATTTTCTGCTTTGATCTAATGGTTAGGATTCTAATTTGTACTTTCATTCTTAAACATCAACACTCCTATGGCATACTCATTGCCCTCATCTTTTACTATTCCGTTTTATCCTTATCAGCTATCATCCCAACACCACCTCTATCACAACCTCATTTCTATCTTTTTTATGAGAAATTTTTCCATCTTATTTCACCGACATTTCTCTTATAACTCCATTTCAAAATTTATCTTACACCCATATATATACTCCACATCTGTAACCTTCCTATACCATTGCAACAATGTCAAACTCGTCGGATTCATACTCACCAATTTCCCCTAAAACACAATTCAACACTCCATTCACCGTTAATTATCACCAACAACCTATAATATTTTCTCCATATTCACAATCATGCACTACCACCATAGCATCTCATTCATACACAGAGACACCCATTCCACAAATAAAAGATTTGCAAGAATTTTTTTCTGAAACATCCCAAGATAGAGATGTTCATCTCTATTTTTTATGGCAAAATTTAGTAGTAAGTTTTTTAAATCATCCTTTATTAATTTTTTTTTGGAAGCCAAAGAAAGTTTCCACTAAAATAAGACACAGGCACAAGTTATGCCTGCAATGTACATCACAGTTCCACAAGATATTACATCTTCCACTCACTATTATCTCTTACATCAGTAACATAAAAACATACCCATATCAGTCACATTTAACAGCCCATACACCAGTACAATGATCATACGCAGAGCTAAAATTACATCGAAAAATGAACAAAACCAATTGTTATGAACTAGAATAGAATGACCACAAACTACAAAATGAAGCAGAATCCGAATAAAACCAGGCCAGAACCACTCCTATTCAAACACGTTGTCCGATTAGCCAACCAATGATAGAAGTCGTAGCTGAAATCGCCCGCCTTGCTTTTTATCCATTTTCAAGATGATAGTTGAATCTTTTCAAAGATTTATGAGCTTATTTATCCAAACACTATAAAAATATTCCATTTTTGATTCCTCCACAGAGCCCAAATACATGCTAACCAAATAACGCTAATCAACGCCGAAATGGTCTTTCCGCCGCTAATTAATCCCCAAAACTAGTACAAGTTCTGCAAAACGTTATTATGAAAAATAGAGGAGAGATTAAGCCATCTTAAGATCTCACTCCATGTCGAGAACGCTATCAGACATTCGAAGAAAATGTGCGTAATATTCTCTTCCTTACCACCGCCAAATGAATATGAATTTTGAGAATCAACTAAGAGCATGATTATCGGTGGTGGTTTAACAAAATAAGGTCACCCAATGTCAGAAAATAATAGTATTTAAATGCAATGGTTATAATATCAATAAACCACGTTTCCTTCTGCAGCACCGTGGCTTTAACCAATCACAAATTGAATTGGGGTATATTGTAGTATTAGTGAGACCCAATTTAAAATTTTAAGTGAGTGTTATGGATATTTGAAAGATGTATTTTAATCAAATAAATAATTGAAAACTATAAAATAATATAATATACTGAGTGGGGTCCATTTACACCATCAAATTGAGTAGTATGAAAGGGTTAAGGGTGCCTAACACCTTCCCTTGAACTGAATATAATAACATACCCAAGATTCTCTAAAACTTCGTATGGTTTCCTATTCGCCCTTGTAGAATAGGTGGCGACTCTAAATTTTAATTTTTAGGGCAGGTTGCTACAGGGGGTTGTAGAGGTAATCGGACTTATAGGATCCAGGCGATTCCTCGAAATACTGGGAGTGGGGGTTGTATAAAAAGTTTGGGTGATACATAGTAGTTAATGAAAAAAAATGCCTTAGTCTCTACTACTTAACTAAAAGAGTTACGATATCGTCTTAAATAGTCCCCGACAACGGCGCCAAAAACTTGATTGCGACTTTACATGTCAATTAGTCAGAAAACTGCAAGTGCACAGTCGTGTCGTGTAGTTTTAAAAGATATCGAATCCACAGGGACTATAAATCGATCTACCAGTATCTAAAGTTACTATGTAAAGCTAAGGCCAATGACATTTGAATTCTTTAAAAAGGGAAACTAAAATCTTAAAGCTAGATAAAATATAAATGCGCGAATATCGGTATGTAATTCGTCTAACTTAGGTAATCTGAAGTTTCATTGGCCAGGTTCTTATCAAATCAAAAATATTTATTAAATAAGTCATTAAAAAGTCCTCCTCTCAAACTCTCGCTCTATTGATTAAGACTACGATCATAACTCATAATGTACGCTCTCGCTTTCCCACCAGATTTAGAAACACTTTTTGAAAATATCAGAATTAATAAAATACCTTTTTCATGCAGATATTATTTAATTAAAATCCCTCATCTTAAACTCTCGCTTTGTTGACTCAGATTATGTTAATATTCCCTAATGTACGCTCTCGCTGTCCCGTGTTGAGTTTAAAAACACTTTTTAAAAATAAATAAAACCTAATTAGTTTTAATACGCTTTCGTTGTCATTAAAACTAATGTCCAGTGTCCACTATCTAGTTAAATATCTCAAACTCTCGCTCTGTTGATTTTAACCTTAATCAGTTCTAAAATCTCAAACTTCCTCTCTGTTGATTTTATAAACTTTAATAAATACGATTAGACACTAAAACCAGAAAAGGGTGATTTTCAATAAAACCTTATTTAGGTCAATTTAATTCGGATCCCTTCGGTTAAATTAATTTACGTACCGACATCTGATTAAACTAGTCAGACATACTTATTAAATTAAACATGCATAAACAATCGTAATTAATACATTTAGACATATTCAATAATTTATAAGCAAGGAATATAAAACTATAAATTAAATAATCAATAAAAATAAAAACCTGAAAGTATAACTTAAATTAATTCTTGAATCTTGAAATAGAAAACACTCCACCGCAAGCCCGTTGGATCTGTTCTTAGAATTCGTCGATCAAATAATAAAAACAAGGAATTAAAATACTATGATCTAACGTAAGGTTAGATCCAATTAAAAGTTCACAATAATTTCCGATGTAGAAATTGTTGTGAGAAAAGATGAACGGAATAGAAAACAATTGCTGGAAATAAAATGTTGCAATAAAAATGATGAAGAAAAACTATGGCTGGGACAAAGCATGGTCCAACCCCTTTTACATGAATACTCCCCTCTTTATATAGTGGCAATTGTTGGAAGTTATCACGTGAGAGGTAGTGGAGATAGTGGAGATCATGGTGGGAGAAGTTGAGAAAATCATGGGTGAGTGGACTTAATGACTTCATTTGGTGGTTGAGAAAATGTTAACGTGCGAGGTAAAATAGGGAGCATTTGAATAAGTCTGGAGACGAACGTCTCCCATTTGGAGACGTGGCATCAACCATTGGTGGTTGAAACAATGAAAATACCAGCATAATACCGTAATAAAATATAATTATAAAAAATAATGAAATAATTTATGTTATAATCGAGCCTAATATACGATATAATTACTTGTTATCAAAGACATACAATAATAGTTTTTAATACAACCGTTGTTGTATGTAGCACATGTTCATGAGTTTGAATCTTGTTGTTGTTGTCGTTGTTGTTCCACTACTATATTTTTTATAGTTTATTAAAAGACATACAACAATGGTTATTTAATACAACCGTTTGTCATACCCCAAAATTTGCCCATCCCATTTCACTTTCAAACTCATACAATGACTCAAGGCTCTGATGGTTAACTCAAGGCACACTTTCCTAATCAAAGATCTCCTGAACTCGGGTTTTGCATTCTCTTAAGGAAATTGGTGAATCAAGGCTTATTAGGTTTCAAACCTTCTCCATGACAAGTTTCAAGCTTCAATTCATAAAATTGCTCATTCAATTGGCAAGATAGTCAACAATCGACCTATGTGATCTAAAAGTCAAGTATGATCAAAGTATAGTCAAAATTCCCGATTTTTGTCCAACGTGCTTATTTTGAAGTATCATTCATCATTTGATCAAGGGTAGATCATTATTCATCAAGGAAAGCTTAGAAATCAACAAAAGTCCAAGTTACTAAATTAGGGTTTCTAAGCAAAAGTCAATTGTACTTTGACTGGCCATAAGTCTCTCATACTTTATCAGAAATTCCTCAACCAAAACTCATTCTCAAGGAAATTCAATTCTCTATAACTTTGATGTTGGGTCCAAAGTCAAGAAATACACCACTTGAGAGATATGAGTCAAAACATTTCAGGTCCTTCTAGGAGATCGCAAAAAGTTGTTTTTTGTTAGTAGTAATATCATCAAGATAAAATCCTCAAATACAAAAATGGTTCCAAAGTGGCTTATAGAGGACATCTTGGGCTTTTCAAAAGTACTAGATCATCTTCATATGATTAATATTGAATGAGTTATGACTTCCACAAATTGGGCGATTTTGAGAAAATACACAAAAGGCAAAGTGGAAAATTTTGAGTTTTTAGCCAAATGGGCCTAAATATTTGGCTCCAAACATGTCCATAGGCCTTTTAAATCATATTTAATTAATTATTTTATTTTTATAATATTTATTTGAATTTATTTGAATTTTAATTCATTTAAATATGAATAAGTCATTATAAAAGTGAAAAATTAGTTTTAAATCAATGATTAAAATTTCCAATCAAATCCAATCATCCAAATATAATTATTTTTTATAAAAATTCGTGGTGATAGGATTGGAAAATATTGAATCAAGATTGAAGGCAAAAATAGAAAGAAATCGTACATTTTTTGAATCATTTTTATATTTCTCCAAAAGCCAAAGATCCAAGCCCATCTTTACCCTAATTCTAATCATTATAAATATACAAGGCCATCAACACTGCAAGGGGATGAAAAAATTGGAGGAGAACTAGGGTTTGAAAATCACAAAATTCAAAAAAATTGCGTGGAATTCTTTCTATTGGTTGCAACCCTTCCCAGGCCCAAAGAACGATTCCAATCTCTTCCCAAGGTAAGATTGAGTGATGTTGGATGATTGACCAAGTCCCATAATGCCCAAAACATGTGCATCATGTAACACCCCCAATTCTATACTAAGCAAATAAGGCATATATTCGCATAAATCAGAGTAAAGAAGCATGCATCTCACGAGGGCGTTACACATAATTCAAAATAGAACAAATATTTTATCTTTAAACATGCAATGGTCATTTCCAAATAACACGGGAATTTAAATAACATGCAAACTACAACGGAATAATCATCTCATCGAATAAATGATAAAATCGGATGATTCCCATACATCATCCACCATGTCTTAACATTATGGCTCAAGGCCACACATTAACCAAAATAACATATTCAAATACGAATACAATATGAGTAAACAAATATCTCATAATATCGAGTCATAAAAACACAGAACCCAACTCTCATATGTTACATATGACCAGAGCACAAGTGACTACTTAGTCACGACACCCTACTAGAGATCTAAATCTCGACGCTAAGCCTCCTTCGAAGCATCACTATCCATGAAACCTGCACGTTACCAACAAAGGATAACATTCAAACAGAAGGGTGAGAATTCAACTTCTTATAGATATACATAATATGGGAAATGTAAAACACAACAAGAATACATTTCAAGAATTCATCACTCTTCACATAAACATGCATCATATGCCATTAATCAAGATTCACATGTTCATGCCATACAACCTAGTTCATTCAATTCCACATAATCATACATGATTACTAAACAATGTACATAATCATATTTCACCAACATCTAGATTCTAAGTACATATAATTTCACGTCTACATCACATATGTTTCAATCACATATATCACAATTATATCACAACAACCATTCATATCAAATGAATCACCAAATTCACTTATCACATCTCATACACACATAACAATCACATAATCGCATACATTCAAACATCACATGACACCAATGTGACTCAATGCAAGACATGTGACTCTATGCATGTGGTACCCAATGTGAACCCAACATTTCACCGCTTCCGATTCAATATCTAGAATCCAAGCCACGCTCCCGATCCGGACAAGATCAAAGCCAACACACCTATTTCCAATTAAGGATCACGTCTTCTACGCCTATTTCCATTCAAGGATCAACGTCTCTTACCATGTGAACCCAAGTTTCACCGCTTCCACCATAAGCCGACCATGCTATGAATGTATGTACAATTACCAACAATTTATGCAATTAAGATTATCTCATCAATCTTAACTTACCGCATACCATAATAATCCAACTCTATGAATTATCCGCCAATTGTACACAACATTCACAACACAATTAACAATTACAACAAGGCATAACAACCATCATATATCCAGTCACAATCATCATAAATATATTACCACACATCTTACCAATAGTTGTTATTCATTACATACCAAAACGTAACACACATAAAAGCATTTACAGGTATACAATCCACATCTCAATACATACACCTTTAAATGCTCATTATCAACAAGACACATTCAAATAGTACATATAAATGTATATTTATATTCATTATAACATATCATGGATATCACATCACTTAACACATATATGAATATTAACCACAAGTCTTATTTCATAATACACACATAAGTAATCACATGTTATCCATATATTAACATCCAATTTAAACTATTCCACATCAACTAGCATTTAGAATTCAATCACATAATTCACGGTTATCATAACACATAATACATCCATGAACATTGATCATGCACAATTCATCCATAACATACACATATAGGTAAATGTTATTCTCAATTATCATCATAATTTATAAAACAAGTGTCAATCCATTCTATCCTATCATATAGACAATCTCATTAGCTTCCCAACGCTTCGAACGATGCATAAAACGGAGTTACGGATCAAAAGTTATGGCCTTTCAAAGTTTGGAAAAAGTTCTGTAAAACAGGGTTCGCGGTGCCAACAAAGTTCGCGGCGCGAACTGAGCGAATTCAAAAATCCCTAACTTTTTGCCAAGCAGTTCGCGGCGCCAACAAGTGGTCGCGGCGCAAACTGAGCAGATCCAGTTTTTCCCAAGTTTTTGCCTAGAGGTTCGCGGCGCCAACAGTGGTTCGCGGCGCGAACTGGCGATTTTCAGAAAACCCCAAACACAGAAAACAACATACGAAACCCATTCAAAAACCCCTAAACTCAACCCAATCAAGTTGGAAAACACCAAGCATCACGAATATCAGTAGAATACATGTTATAGACTCAATTATAACACCTATTATGGGTCTTCTAACATCATAACATCTTCAATCATCCATTAAACACATTCCAAATCATCAATTCATGCATTTGTTCATAAACCCTAACTTTTCTATGTTTCCATGAAATTGCAAAGATGAAGAGATAATCACAACAACACACATTACCCTATCATATAGTCTATAAGAACTTGGATTCAAACCCTTACCTCTAACTCTTAAATCCACCCTCTTCAAGAAATCTACAATTTCCTTCTTCTTCTCTTCTATGTTCTTTCTCCTCTATTCTCTTCTTTCTCTTCCTTTCCCCCAAATTGTGTTATCTCTAAAACCCTAGTTTTCCTCTTCTTACTATCTTTCTCTTAATGGGCTTAGTTATGTTATTACCCATCCATCCAATTAATAACTAGGCCCAATACATAGTATACTACTAATAACCTAATTAAACCATAAAACACAAATATGCATATAATTAGATGTTTCAATTAATTAATAATACCACATAATAATTAAATAAACAAATAATTAATAAAACACCCAAATAAGATAATAAGTAAAATATCTAATAAAATCGGGCTGTTACACATCAGGTTCTTCATATTCTTACATGTGTAATTTTCGTTTTGCGTCTATTGTTACGTTTTGATTCAATCTAACCATCTCTTTGAGTTCTTGGTGTGATTTTAAGAAGGTTTGAACCATTAAAACAAAGTGTTCACGCATAGAATAACACCCACCATCGTTAGGGAAAAATCGAGTCCTCTCATCGAGTTCATAATTCCAAGGGTTGTTAGGCAAAACTAAAGGCGTATTCTTGGTCAGTGGACCTTAATTAGTGGATCTGGGCGCTATTTGGATTCAGGCAACGTCGTTCATGGCAGCCTTGAGGTCACGAAATTGAAGGGGAAGAACGTGCGAAAATCCGCAGGTAGTTCCGTAGGTACGTTCGTGGCTAAATCTGCAGGTACGTAGGAGGAAGACGATGAACAGTGAAGTAGACTTTTTTACCACACGTTGGCGCAATATCAGTGGTTGGTCAACGAATCCATATCCCCCCCACGCGTGTCTCACTGTTATGCGTTGGTCAATAAAATTAAGCCCTCTCTCCAAATGCTATTGGTTCACGCATGGGGCCCATGCAGTGTCATTTGACTCTTCCCTAATCCACGTTATTCTTTGTATATTATTTATTCATTGGATATAATTAACGATTGATGAGGTTAGCACAAGTGGCAAGGCACTCTCGTATTGGCTGGCAAAACTTGGGTTCGATCCCCAGTCCACACAATTTTAATTTTTCAAGATATCTGTTCATAGATCTTGTACGCCCAGTCCCGGAAGGCTCACCACGCGCCCTTAAATTTCCACCACCAGATGCATAAGAGGATGGATCCAAGGACTCCAGAAAGTGCAGGACCACCATGAACACTCACAAAGCGTCACACAGGATCACGCCCAGGTTCCTTTATTATTTTTCTATTTATTTGTTTTATATTATATATATAATTATGTGATTAATCTTAATTATTTTTTATTATAAATATAAGTTGATTTTTAAATTAAATTAATAATATAATTAATATTAAGATTTTATTTGTTATTCGTTTTGATCGAATTAATCGGCCGCGATGGTTAATAATTGATTATTTAATTAATTAAATAATAAATTCAACTAAGGTTCATTTACTAAGGGTTTTAACCGATTCAATTGGTTACGATGATTAGTAATCCCTCCTTAATTCGTTAATTGTTTTAATCAAACCTATTGATTACGATGGTTAGCGATAAATAATTTATTTAAAAAAAAACACATCAATTTGCTAACGGTATAATCGAATCGATCGATTAGAATAATTAGCAATTCCTATTTTATTTGTTAATTATGGTGATCAAACCTATTGATCATCGCAATTAATGGAACATATAATAATCAGGGTTGTACGCCACATCAAAACACAAATCCCTTTCACAAACTACGAATTTCAAAATTGCGATAAGATAATTCAAAATACCTTACAAACTACGAATTTTAAAACTGCGATAAGGTAATTCAAAATACCTTCAACAACCTCATATTAATTCTAAGGCATACAACCCTGCCCCGAACTACGTAGACACTGATCCTCCATAAGGAGGTACGTAGGCACTTGGATAACCAAGGCGAGTCCCCTTCCCCAAAACCTCAATTAGGTTTAAATCTCACTTTTCACCCTATTCATTTTCTTAGCTATAAATCCTAAACCTTACCATAATACTCTTACAAGCCTTAAATGCAAACCTTAGGAAAGGGTTAAGGGTGCCTAACACCTTCCCTTGACTTGAATATAATAACTTACCCAGATTTCTTAACTCTGTAGGGTTTCCTATTCGCCCTGGTAAAATAGGTGGCGACTCTAAATTTCTAATTTTTAGGGCAGGTTGCTACACCGTTGTTGTATGTAGCATTGTCGCCCTCGGTTTTTCTATCTCTCGTGAGAGATACGAACTGACTCTTCTTTTATTTTTTGAGTTTTGAAAATCAGAGAGTCGCCACCGACTTTTATTTTATCCAATTAAGGAAAGGTTTATAAAAGAAACAGAAAAAGACCTTTAAGAGATTTTGGGTTCGGGGGTAGGTTATACAAAGGGAAGGTATTAGTACCCCTTTGTATCCATGGTTATCCATGGGCTCTTAATTGCTTAGCTCACTTGTTTTGAATCATTTGTCTTGCCTTGAAATGCTTGTATGTGGTTTTAAAATACCTTTGTAAATTAACTTTGTAATGATCCTTGTGTGGATGTATACAAAGTGTTTTATCTTTTGAAAAGATGTTTTGAGAAAAAAGATCTTTAACTTCGTAATGATCCTTGTTTGGATATATACCAAGTGTTGTCTTTTTTGAAAGTTTTGTTTTGAAGAAACAATGAGACGTTTGTTGTTTTGATTTGATTTGAGCAAGCAATTAGGAGATCTACCCTAAATTTATAAGGTCCTTTCCCATTTCTTTTAGAAAATTCTCCTTTGATCGGATGTAAACAAAAGTTTGGATTTGAAACAGTAGAATTTGATTTTTTTTAAAAGAGTAACAGAGGGACTACCCTAATAGGAGCAAGTGTGATTGTGTTTTGATTCAGATATTTTTATCTTTGAAGTTAGTGACCTAACGCTTCAGTTTTTATCTTTGACATACACGCAGTTTTATATGTACAGAAATTAAAGTGCAGGAATGTAAAATGCGGAAAGTAAATCTACGCTATTACATCGATTATGCGGAAAATGTAAACTACGCTATTTACATGATTTTGACAACCTATACACTTTATCTATGAATTTAAATTGCAATAAGATAAAAGGAAGTATTTTTTTGGATTTTTAGATGGTTGATTTTAATTAGAATTAATGCATAATTAATTTAATTAAATGAGAAAAAGGAAGAAATAAAATTTAAACCTAAAAATTAAGTCTAAAATATATTCATATTGCTTATCAATTAATTTTAAAATAAAACTAATTTTTTTGATTTTCTAGAAGTTGTTTTGAAAATTATTAAGTTAAATTAACATATAATTATACAAATAATTACACACATAATTAAAACTTAAAGAGAAAAATATTCTAAATATGTACAAAATTAGTCTATAATATATAAACTTAATTTAAATAAAAAGAAAATATTTTTTTGATGTTTTTGATGGGTTAAAATAATTAAAAAGCAAATATTTAAGTATATACTAATTAATTAAACAAAATATTTTAATTATTGAGAAAAATAAAATATTTTTGTGTCAAAAATTAATAGATTATTTTATAAACCTAAAAATATTTTTTGTATATTTTTCTGATTTTTAAAACTATTTTTTAAATAATTATTGAAAGAAAATTAAATAAAATAGAAAAATATATTAATTGTGATCCTGTGTGATAATCAGTAGAGTCCATGATATGGATGTGCATTCGTGAATTAATGAAATCAGATGGCTGCAAACATAGGGCACATGATTTGATAGTGGAACGTGAAGCACATGATTGGTCTGAACTTCAAAATACACGCTGTCATACCCCTAAATTTGCCTTTCATATTCCATTCACAATGATTCAAAGTTCCACTCAGAGAACGCCACGTCTCGTCTTCTTCATCAGAATGAATCTTTTACACCGCTCATTTACAGGTGTTGTAAAAAACTTCAACCTATTACACCTGTACAACAAAGAATACAAGCAAAACGTGAAAGAAATTTGGCGCGAGGCCATGGTTCAATTCGTCTGGTTCATACGAATTCAATGAGACCACTTTGAACCTGTAATTTTGCCTAATTCGAGAAGCCCTAATTTTGAGATCAAGAACCCTAAAATGGTGGCTTCGTGAATACTTGACCAAACTTTAATTAAATGTCCAGAAACGATCAGAACATCAAACCAAGTTCAAATATATGATTACATCGTGCTAAATATGCATGTATAATGAGATTTTGGTTAGTTTTTGTTTGAGCAAACCGTGAGCTATGGAGATTGATTCTGAGTGCTTTGCTTGTTGAAAATGATTGGGATATATTCAATGAAGGTTAGGGAACGTGTTTGAGTGTTTAGTTTTTATTGAAGTGAGCTGAAATTTAAAGTTCGAATTCCAAATTTTCTTGAAAATTACAAGTTGTTACAAGAGTGGTATAACCATAGTATTGGTTCTGAACTTGTGTGTGTCTTGTTACTAAAGTGTCCTACTTCATTTATAAGCAATGAAGTGCTTAAAATTGAAGCTAAGAAGCATTGATTGCTTTGTTGAACTTTTGATTTTTTTATATTAAAAATCTTTGAATTTTTGACCATGGCTTGATCTTCTTGGTCTCTCTTGCTCTAGGCCTTCTTTGTACTTCTCTTTGTTGCAGAAAATAAGCTATCTTGATGACTCAAACAAGAGACAAAGCTTTGGATAATGATCTTGCACCATTTCTTTTTCAATTTAACTTTAAATGTAATAAAATTAAACCAAAAAAGAAATAAAAATGTTATGGGCCTTAGGTTGGTCGTGGGAGGCCCTTAACATTGTTAGAATCATGTTTGGATCATGAAAACTTGGCCCCTTTTGAAAAAAAACATTTTTGATCAATGTTGGTTTCATGCATTTTTCCAAAATATAGCCAACTTCAACAAGGCATAAATCCCTCAATTTTTATCATATGAAGGAGTTCTTGTACTTTTTAGAAACCTCAAGATGTCCTCTACAAGATACCTTGGAAACTTTTATTCATTTGGAGAAGTTATCTTGATGTTATGGCCTTTGACAAAAAACCACTTTTTGTTGACTTTGAAAATGACCTGTAATGTCTAAGCTCATATTTTTCAAATGGTGTATCCAATGACCATGGGATCAATTGCATTTGAAATATGATTGAATTTCCTTCAAGAAAAGCTTTGGTTGGAATTTTTTGAATGAACGAGGAGAGAGTTATGGTCGGTCAAAGTTCAGTTGACTTTTTAGGAGAAAACCCTAATTTTGAAACTTAGGGTTTTGTTGATTTTTGATCTTTCCTTGATGAATTATGATCAACCAATGATCAAATGATGAATCTTTTGACAAAATATGGATGTTGACAAAAAATTTCATTTTTGACTGTCTGTTGACTTTTCGGTCAAACTGGTCGTCTGTTGACTGTCTGAGTTGCTGACTGTGCGTCTGAGCGAATTGAAGTTTGAAAATTTGTATGGCGGTACTTTGAGATATATGGAGGTCCATGAAATCCATTTGAGGTCTCAAAAAACTTGTTCTCCTGAAAAAAACAAAAACCCTAGTTAGGGACTGTTCATATATAGGAGACAGTTAAGCGTACCTTATTTTTGTGCAGTGCTGAGTCTCTGCTGATTATGTGATTGTCAGAAGACTTCTAGAACAAAAATCTTGGAATTTTGAAATGCAAAAGATTGATTTGATTGATGGTACAAAACACGGAGAATAGCAATGTCAGCGGGTTTGACTGTCAACTGACTGTTCAGGCATTAACGTAACAGTTAAAGTTAATTTTTCTTTTTTGTTTTTTTGTTGTGTTAATGGTGAAAATTTATTTACATGAGTTGTTAGAAAAACACCGACATAATAAATAATATATACTGTACGCGAACAAAATAACGGATAATAACCTTGAAAAATATTTAATGCACAGAAAAATAAATACTTAACTGGCAGAAAACACACAAAATATAATCTGGATAATTAAACTATAGTACGACAGATAGTACGACATTTAATACTGACAGTATAAATATTACATAATATAATGAATAGTACGACAAATAAACGGTACATTATTTGAAAGCAAAAGATACGACAAACTTTAAAAATGACGATTACAAACCCATGCTATAAATAATAACATATAGATGATCGGGAGTGTAAGCAACCCAGGTCCGCATTTTTCAGGACTGTGCAGACAGAAAAAGGACATGATCACCACCAAGATAGTGATGACCATAAGAAAACACGTATCCATCCATTTTGCCATTTTTTTCGGGGAAGAAGAGAAAATAAATATGAGGTAGAAATGAGAGAGATGAGTTGAAATTTGATGTGAGAATTTATGGAAAAAATGAGAGGTATTTATAGAGTGAAAAGAAGGATAGAGACGTTGGGGAATGAAGTGATTCCGTACAAAAAAGGAAAATTTGAGTGGTAGTATGATTTGAAAGAAAGTGTATGGTAGGGTTTGAAAAGAGAGATGTATAGAATAAAGTTAGGATTTGATTTTGAAATAAAGAGATTTGAAAAGAAAGGAAAAGATCTTGAAAATAATAGAATATAGTACAAAAATTAGTGGGAAACAAAAAATAATAATAATTTACTCGTTACCAGTACAGTTTGAATCCTCGGACTCCGCGCCTGCAAAAATTTAATTCTGTACCAATTGCGTCAGTACCATTTATCTGTAAGTAAATCTCAAATAAACAGCGTGTGTGAAGTGATAAAGAGTAATTGGCGTTTGTGTAAGAATAAATTCAACAGCGAACCAAAATACCGTATAAGAAAAAATTCTAAAAACCGAGTATTCATAAAATCAGGATATTTATGGAATAAAATCCAAGATTATATGAAACTCCCAATTTTTAGACAGAAGTCTGTTGCCTTCTTTTTTTGAAAAAGATGCGGGCAAATTTTGGGGTATAACAGTTGCCCCTATTCAATCTTCTTAAACCTGAAGAGACTGATTGGAATCTGAAGGTAGAAGATGATTGAATATTTATATGCCCTGAAAATTTGCACTTACCTCCACCGGAAGTGATGTTGGAAATTGCATTTGAGTGTTGTCTGAGAAATGTTCTTGGCAGATCACAATATTACTTGAGATGGGCTATCAGCTGCCATCTGGAAATGTGTTGATGGTTTGTTCATCAGAATGAATCCACTGATTATATCTTGATGAAGGATTTGAAAACCTCTGCGTTGACCGTTTCGGAACCGTCTGAGGTTACCGCTTTAAGTCTTTGAAGTTTGATCGTTGGTGGAACCGTCTGAGGTACCCGCTTTGGATCTTGAAGATTGATCGTTGTGGAACCGTCTGAGGTATCGACTTAGATCTGAAGGTAGATCATTAAGGAACCGTCCAAGTTATCGACTTAGATCTTAAGGTAGACCATTTAAGGAACCTTCCAAGGTATCGACTTAGATCTATGTTGCTTGTTTTGAGTTGATAGGTGATTTGGAAAGAGAGATCTCTTCAGAATGAATCTTTGGCTTGATTATATCTGAGAGGAATGTTCCTCTGAATAGAATTTAGGGGAACACTGCATGTGATTAAGAACAACTTTTCTGAGGATATCCGTCCACCTGAAAAAAAATCAAGTTAGTGACATGCAATGTTATGATGCATGTAATGTATATGTTGAGATTCTCAAACTAAACGAGAAATGTGCATGTTATGTATGCGTTTGTCATGAAACATTATATGCTATGTATGAATATGCGTATGATGTATGGACATGACTTATGCAGTTTAGAGCGTATCAATCTTCTGGTTGGGAAAATAAATCCCTGTTTGTTATTTTGGAAATGAAGGCATTGTGATTGTTGATGATCTTTGCTATCTTGTTCGAGTACACTTAGCTGGGGAAATTCCTCACGGACCAGAGTACTCTGTTGAGGGATCTTTGACTACTGCTTGGAGATGAAGGTAGTTTGAACATTCTGATTTTGATGCCCTTTGAATGGGAATAAGTAAGATGCGTAGTCCTCCGATGCACTATTTGACCAAGCCTTGGTGTGGAGGATCACACCTTGAGCAGCCCTGCTGGGGAATAAGGTTTCTTGAATCACTTTGTTGGAGAGAAAAATCTCATTGAGGAATTTGATGAGAAATGCATCTCTGTTGGGGATTTTTCTTCTGATGCTGGTTTCGGGATGATGTCCAGATGATTGGGACATTACCTGAATGCTATTCATGTTTTTCTTATAAACATCAATCATATTCAAATGCATATGTTCATTCAAAATTATCATTGGGACGTTTACGTATTCAAAACAGAAAAAGTGAAAATATTGATTTTAAGCATGAGCTGTATTGATTTTGAAAGAGAGCCACAATAGGCGGATTAGTACAAGGAGACAAAAATCCTAGTAGTAGGAAGTTGTCATAAAACTTTGAAAAGTACTTATAAAGAGAAATAGCTATGTGAAAACAATCCAGTCAAGTTTCAATTCTGCTATTGCCAATCTGTCTTTGAGCATCTCATCCCTCACTTGTTGGAAGAAAGTAATTGGACTGATTGGTGCCTTTGATGTGTTGAACTTTGAAGGTGAGTAGGTAGCCAAACGGGACATAGTCGTACGCTTTATTCCCTAACTTTTGCCTAGGCTGCCTTTTCAGGTTTTCAGCCTACCGGGATAATTATTTATTTAGTCTCTAATTTTTTCCTGGATCTCCTTTTCAGGTTTTCAATCCACCGAGACGCTCATTTTAGCCTAAGTTTCTCTTTCAGGTTTTCAACTTAGCGAGCTTTTCTTTAAGCGAAATACTTTTTTACTATGTCCGCATTTATAGGGTGTTGGAAATCCTCGCCGTCCATAGTGGTAAGCAACATGGCTCCGCCGGAGAATACTCTCTTGATTACAAATGGTCCCTCATAAGTGGGAGTCCACTTGCCCCTGGGGTCACCTTGTGGTAAAATGATGCATTTGACAACCAAATCACCGGTTTGATATGCCTGACTTTTGACTTTCTTGTTGAAGGCTTTGATCATACGTTTCTGGTACAACTGACCATGACAAATAGCCGCAAGCATCTTCTCATCAATCAAGTTTATCTGGTCCAACCGAGTCTGAATCCAATCATCTTCATCTAGATCGGCTTCTTTCATAATCCTTAGGGAAGGAATCTGAATTTCAATTGGAAGAATGACCTCCATACCATAGACAAAGGAGAATGGAGTTGCCCCTGTTGAAGTACGTGCTGATGTGCGATAACCATGAAGAGCAAAAGGTAACATCTCATGCCAGTCTTTGTAGGTTACTGTCATCTTTTGTATGATTTTCTTGATGTTCTTGTTGGCAGCTTCCACCGCGCCATTCGTCTTTGGTTGATATGGAGAGGAATTATGATGTTTGATCTTTGACTGTGTGCAGAGTTCAATAATCATTCTGTTGTTTAAATTTTTGCCATTGTCTATGATGATCCTTTCAGGGATGCCATACCGACAAATGAGATTGTGCTTGATAAACCGGGCCACAACATTTTTGGTTACTTAAGCAAACGAGGCTACTTCTACCCACTTTGTGAAGTAATCAATAGCGACTAGGATAAAACGATGTCCGTTGGAGGCAGTAGGCTTGATTTCTCCAATCATATCAATACCCCCACATTGCAAAAGGCCAAGGAGCCGTCAGGACGTTTAACAGGACTGGAGGTACATGTACTTTGTCGGCATATATCTGGCATTTGTGACAGGTTCTGGAGTGACGATGGCAGTCTGTTTCCATGGTAGATGTAGCAACCTGCCTAAAAATTAAAGATTAGAGAGTCGCCACCTATTCTGAAGAGCGACTAGGAAACCCTACGCAGTATAGAGATCAGGGTAAGATACTATATTCAGGTCAAGGGAAGGTGTTAGGAACCCTCAACCCTTTCCTAAAGGCTAACATTTCAAAGATAAAGGTTTATGGCTAAGGAATTGAATAGGGGAAAAATTGAGATTTTAGGGAGGGGGACTCGCCTTGGTTATCCAAGTGCCTACGTATCTCCTTATGGAGAATCAGAGTCAACGTAGTTCGGGCCACAGGATTGTACGCCTTAGAGTTGAATTGAATGTATTTGAATTTGTTTTGAAGTTGTTTTGAAGTGCGAATGTTCGAAGGTATTTTGAGTTACCTTATCGCAGTTGTGAACATCGCAGTGTTGAAACACCGTAGTATCGTGGTTTAGTGTATTTTGAGTGTTTTAGGATTAGGGCGTACAACACTGATTTAATTTTGCACTATTAACCGCAACGATCAATAGATTCGATCGCCATAGTTAACAGATTTGAAGTTGTATCGTTACCAATTTTAATCAATTGATTTAATTATTACTGGTAACGAATTATGATATTTTTTAATAATTATGAATTGATTTGCATTGTTACCCCTCGCAATCGATTGATTCGATTAAAAAGAATAACAAATTTGAAGTTAGAAAAAAAGGATTAATCATCACAACTAATGAGATAGTTGCAACCATTTAATCGAATATAATTGAATTGCATTTTAATTAAATAGAATTTTAATTAAAATTATTGTTGACCATAGCGATTAATCGATTTAATCGGCACGAATAACAAATTGACATTTTAATATAAATATCACATAATAATTTATTTATAAAAATAATTATTATACAATTAATATATATTAAAAGGTATTTTAATTAAAACAAAATAAATAATTAAAATTATTTAAACTAATAGGAATAGGATTCAGTGTGGTTATTATCAGGGTGTATGGTATGAACAATCAGATCCTGAGTGTTAGATCTAAGAGGACGAGGATCCTATGGCTAATAGCTGAGGGTATATGGTGGGCCATCTAGCTGCGCTCGTACTGAATCAAGCAATGCTTCTCAATAATAAAAAAGAAATTAACGTTGGAGGAGGGACTCGAACCCACGCCCTCCCCCTCACAAGCGTATAGTCTAACCACCACACCAAACGCGTCCATTTGCTTACTAAACGCGCGCATCACATAATATGTGAAACCTAAAAAAGGAATGAAACAAGAGCGCCAACATTTGAATAGACCAATGACCTATCGCCACGTTACCTTCTTCTTCCCCAGAACCTGCAAATTTCTGAAACGATAGCTACGGTTTAGCTACGAATTCGCTACGAATTCGTTTCGTGGTCTACGCACCTGAAAAATAACGAACACGCCCTGCATGTACATAAACGTTTCGCACCTGCACCAAACCCTTCGTTTTTACCATACGAATTCAACTATGTATTCAGTTTGGCTTAATTTTAACCCTAATTAAAAACCCCAAATTGAAACCCTAAAACTCAAAACGGCCTCCAATGGTGGAACTTATTCTAAGCGCGTAAACTCCAAACAAACGACCCAGAAACAATCACAGCATCATAACTAAGCAAAATATAACATTAAAAACATGTAAGAACGCATGAATTGCTCTAATCGATCTAAGTTTAAGAGCCACTTACTTTGACAAATTGGAGGATATTCTGGGGTTGCTGATGCTATGCAAATATCCAATCACCTTCAGAATGCCTCGAGGAAGCTTTTGTACTCTTTAAATCTTGTTAAAACCTTCTAATTCTTACAGACCGATCTTGAGTTTTCTTGTTGAATTTTTGTTCTATGCGTGTGCCTCTGAGCAGAAAATCCCGACCCCTATTCCACTGGCTTGTGTTGAGTACTTATAGAAGGACATAATTAGGTTAAAAAAAAGAGCCCAAAGCCTTTGCATCCAATCTTGCCATTCTTGTGAAAATTGATTTTGTTTTCAAATAGAAACAATCTATTTTGGCCCTATTTTGTGTTGATTTTTTTCTCCAATCAATATGCACGAAATTGAATTGTATTTTGCCATAAATTCTGATTAAAATCAATCCATATGCACCTCTTTAATAGAAAATTTGATTTTCTCTTTAATTAAACTATTTTAAATCATTTAAAAAATGAAATAAAATTATATATAAATTAAATAAAGGGTGAAATTCGTGGCATGTTGTTTGGATAGCTTGTGGATCAAGTTTGTATCATAAAACCATAGGCCCATTTGCAAAATTTCTCAATTTGAAACTTTTTTTTTCACATTTAGTCCTCCAAAATCACCCAACTTTGATCAATCATATCTCACTCAATTTTTAAGCTATGAGGGAGTTCTAAGACTTTTTGGAAACCTCAAAGTGTCCTCTACAAGCCACTTTGGAACATATTTTTCATTTGGAGCTTTTATCTTGATCATATCTTCTCTGACAAAAAACTGCTTTTGAAGGATGCCTGAAAATGACCTGTAATCTTTTGCACTGTATCTCTCAAATGAATCATTTCTAGCCCTGGCTTGTGAGAGACAAAGTTGTAGAGAATCCAATTTCCTTCAAAATAGGCTTTGAGTGGGGAATTTTTTATGTTCCATGTGAAAGTTATGCCCAGTCAAAGTTGGGTTGACTTTCTCCTAAGAAACCTTAATTTGAACCTTTTTGTATTCGTACATCTCTGAGTTTCTATTAATGGAATCATGATCAATCTTTGATCAAATGATGGTTATGCTTCATATACTTGATGTTGACCAAAATTGGGAGGCTTTGACTATGCTCTGATTATGGTTGACTTTTAGGTCAAACCAGTTGACTGTGGATCATCTGGACTTTTGAATGAATAATCTTTGGGACTGGATCTTGAATTTTGAATCATTGTAGATGGAATATGGGAGGAAAATTTTGGGGTATGACAGCTGCCCCTGTTCAATCTTCTTAAACCTGAATAGGTAGAAGATGATTGGACACTAAAATGCCCTGAAATTTGCTTGCGTAGGGAAAGAGCTCTGTGGGAGATGGGCTTATGGATGCCACCCATTTGTCTGGCAGGATACTTGTCTAAAGCATATGCTTTTCTGACCTTGATCATTTGATTGTATTTGAGGAGAGAAGAAGTAATGTCTTACATAAGACTACCTGAAGAGGTTTCTGGAATGGATATGAAAATTTGTCTTGAAGAAGACTACCTGAAGAGGCTGAAAATGTTTTACAAAGACTACCTAAAGAGGTTTTTGGAGAGGACAATGAACGTCTTAGAGAAGACCACCCAGAAAGGTTCGTAGAATGTCTTAAAGAAGACTGAAAAGGGTGCCAAATTGTTTTTTGAAAAAGATTACCTGAAAAGGTACTTAGAACAGGAATGACTCGAAGAAGACTACCTCAAAAGGTACTTAAAACAAGAATGTCTCGAAGAAGGTTACCTGAAAAGGGGCTTTTAGAAAAAGGAATGTCTTGAAGAAGACTACTTGAAGAGGTTCCTAGAAAGGATCGTAGGATTTGTTCTTAAAGAAGGCTACTCGAAAAGGTACTTAGAAAAAGAAATGTCTTGAAGAAGACTACCTCAAAAGGTACTTAGAAAAGGAAAATGTCTTGCAGAAGACTACCTGAAAAGGTTTTTTTTTGGAAATGACGATGCTTGTCTCGAAAAAGACTACCTAGAAAGGTCTTCAGAAAAAGAATGTCTTGAAGAAGACTACCTGAAGAGTTTTTGTTTTGGAAAAAGAATGTCTTAAAGAAGACTACCTGAAGAGGTTTTTAGAGAGGATTTGAAAACGTTTTAAACAAAACTGCCTAGAAAGGTTCCTATAAAGGGCATGATACGTTTTAAACAAAACAACCTATAAAGGTTCCTATAAAGGATATGATACGTTTTAAACAAAACTACCTCGAAAGGTTCCTATAAAGGTCGTGAGACGTTTTAAACAAAACTACCTAGAAAGGTTCCTATAAAGGCTATGAAATATTTTAAACAAAACTACCTAGAAAGGTTCCTATAAAGGTCGTGAGACGTTTTAGACAAAACTACCTAGAAAGGTTCCTATAAAGGATACGAAGAATTTTAAACAAAACTACCTAGAAAGGTTCCTATAAAGGTCGTGGAATGTTTTAAACAAAACTGCCTGGAAAGGATCCTATAAAGGACGCGACATGTTTTAAACAAAGCTATCTAGAAAGATTCCTATAGAGGGCGTGGAATGTTTTAAACAAAACTACCTATAAAGGTTCCTATAAAGGACGCGACATGTTTTAAACAAAACTATCTAGAAAGATTCCTATAAAGGATACGATACGTTTTAAACAAAACTATCTAGAAAGATTCCTATAGAGGGCGTGGAATGTTTTAAACAAAACTACCTAGAAAGGTTCCTATAAAGGATACGATATGTTTTAAACAAAACGACCTAGAAAGGTTCCTATAAAGGGCATGATACGTTTTAAACAAAACTACCTATAAAGGTTCCTATAAAGGATATGATACGTTTTAAACAAAACTACCTATAAAGGTTCCTATAAAGGACACGAAGCGTTTTAAACAAAACTACCTAGAAAGGTTAGGATATGTCTTAAACAAGACTGCTTGGAAGGATTAGGATAATTGTCTTGGACAAGACTACCTGGAGAGGTAAGAAATTCTTAGATTGCTTCTGGATTGTCTTTGAAGAAAGACTTGGAATGAGGTATTAGAATTGTATATGTTGAGATTGAATCGTTGATACGATCGTATTTGTACTGTAATTGGATGATAACACCCTTTTGATTATGAAGTGACCTGGAAAGGCAGCGTTAGTTGTATGCAATGTCATGATGCATGTGTCATGTAATGAGATTCTCAAAATAAATGAGAATTATGCATGTATGCTTATCCCATACTGCGGGATGTAAATAGTACGGGTGTGGGTAGATCAATTATGCCACAATGCTCCTTGTATGATACTAGTGTGACTCCCCGATTATCGGAAATTTTGAGAGATGTGCCCCTTAATCTGAAGGAGGGACCTTTAGAGGGAACTCGAGTTTCACCATGTCTTGCCTGATATGTATTGCCCCAGTGTTTGAATTCTCGAAAGACATGCCCCTAGTCAATAGGATTCTTGATTGTATGCCCCTGTTTTAGGAGAACCCTCTGGATGTGGTTTCCCCATTCAAGAGTCTTTATCAGTAATGATCGTCTTTGATTAGACCAGCTTTGAGGTCTCCTTGATGCTAAGTGTTGATTTGAATGTGAAGCAGATGCTTTTCAGAATGAGTCATGCGTTTAGGCCGCATCCTGACGGACAGTGACTTGCTGAGAACTCAGAGTGAGATGATGTCTTCTATAAGACTACCTGAAGAGGTCCTTGGAAAAAATGGGAAATTGTCTTAAACAAGACTGTGCTTTAAACAAAGCTCGAAGGGATATGTTTGTGCAGAGGGTCAAAAGATTCCTATAAAGGATAAAGACTGTTTTATGGAATGTGGGGTTTTAAACAAAACTTAGGAAAAACATCTTGAAGAAGATCACTCTAGAAAGAATGGTGAACTGTCTTAGAGAAGACTCTGTACTTTAAACAAAGTTTGACAAGGTTTTTTGGAAGCGTAAGAGAAGTTTGAATATTTCTAAAAAAGACTAACTGAAAAAGTTAAGAGATGTCTTACAGAAGACTACCTAGACAAGGTTCTTGGAAAGGAATATGTCTTAGAGAAGACTGTCTGCAAGGGTTTGAAAATAGAGAGGATAAGAAGGTGGGTCTTTAAAAGACTGTCTGAAAAAGGCTCCTAGAAAGGGTAAAAAGTATTTGAACATGTCTTAAAGAAGACTATATGGACAGATTGAGAAACATCCTATAAAGGATGTGAGAGTGGTATTGACCCCATCTGATACTGAGTGATTTTTGCAACGTGCCCCCGGGTAATGGACTTACCCCATGGGCTATTCAGAGTCTTTGAGAGATTCTATGGATCTTGATTAGATTTGCCCCATGTAAATGGTATAATGACGAGTTATGCCATGTGTACACATTAGCCTTCCCAGTCATGCATAAGGGATATTTCTTCTTTTGACGAGTTTTGAAAGCTACTTCGTCAGTCAGTAGGATTTTTAGCCATTAGCCATGCCCCATGCAACTTCTCCCTGATGTTAACATTTAAATCTATATAGACAAGTGTACTTTGTAATGAAATTCATAAGATGCGAATGCATATGTCTGTCTTGAAAGTTTAAAAACATTTTTTGAGTAAAACGAAGTTTTTTTTTGTAAGAAAGTGATATCAACTCAAGAGTTATAGTAGACCTTAAGGAGTCGGGATACCTTTGGTAACGGTATGCTTTCGAACTAACCATGCTTCAGTTAGGACTTTTAAGGGTTGTAACGTGGCCTGGTTCACGGTTTAAAGAAACAAAAGATAGAGGCTCAAAGTTCATTTGTACCCATCCCCATCTTCGTGATGTTCTCCAGTCCTATGCTCAGTTAACTATGCATTTAGTCTCCAAAAGAATTTGGGAATTATGACGTTGACATTTATGATGGTTCAAAAAACAGAAGTTTACTTTGCAAAGGCAGTCATCCTCCTTTCTTTTCTTTTGTGAGGGTATGTAGTGACCTCTTTTCAACTTTGCCTGAATTGTTCATTTTAAAACTACAGTCAGCGGGATGCTCCAATTTTGCCTAAGTATCCTTAATAGGTTTTGACTTAGCAGGCCCTTGTATTGCTTTCTTTTTCTTTGCGGACATTGACTGCCGAACTTAATTGATGACGGAGGACCATCAGCGATTACGTTCAAAGGAACAATTTGGAATGATTAAGTTAACTGAGCAACTACCCTTCCCTAGGTTATATATGAAGGGTTTTATTTTATATGAAGGAAAACTCCTACTTCTTTAGGCTCGAAGGGGTTGACGAGGGATTAACATCCTTATATCTCCATTATTTAGGAATTGAACAAATGCCTGTACATCGTCAACACGGTCTGTTCGAAAGCGTAGTGTATGAAATTGTGGTATCGTTTTCGTCATTCTCCCTCTAAAGGTGTACGACTTTAATCGAGAGTTGAATACCACAAAGGAAAAAACCAAGTAAAAACATAGTTTTGAATATAGTGAGAACACTAGGAATGAATCAAGACAAACGTAAGCAATGCATTAATGATTGTTGTAAAGTACATAGCATATGTCATAAGACTAATGTTTAAACAAACGGAAAGAAATTGCGAATGAAAACAAAACTAATGATCTAAGAAATCCTTCTTCTAGCCACCTTGATTTGTTCACTGTCCTTGGAGTCTTCCCCAGAGTTAGGGATAGACTGTTATGTCTGAGGTGTTTGGTCTGTGTTGTCCACCTCTTGCACTCCGTATTGTAGATCCAGGTAATCTTCGTCCTTAGGGACATTGTCAGCAGGAATGCGAACTGTGCTGGTTGTCCCTTTCGTTTGTAGAGTGGGGACAAATCCTTTTGGGAGGCTTCTCCTTTCTCTTGGAATTGGATAGCTCTCCTAATAGGGCGGGCCTGAGGTCTGTCCTTAGCCGGGCCAAAGCCTGAAACAAATCCTAGCGGCGGGTTTTCGTCATCGGGGATCTCATCCTGAACCAGGGTATCCCTAGACTGAACCTCTTTTGCTTTTTCTTGTTTATCCAGGAGGGCCTTCATGAATTCTAGCATCTAAGTCATACCTCCTTTAACTTCTTCCATGCTAACCTTCAGTTGATCCACTTCCTCACGAAGAGCGGCTTGATTCTGCTCTAGCTGGTCCATTGATTTCTTTTGCTGAAATCTTGTTTGATAATATGGTCGGGATGTTAGGTTATCCTTCCCAATGGTCCCTTGCTCTGGAGATAGAAGAGAAATCTTCTCATAATGTCATGAAGATGATGTGTATGCCATGCATGATATGTATGATATCCTTTTTTCTTTCTCTTTTTTTTTTTTGAATAAAATATGATGCAAGAATGCCCATGATGTATGATGCATGAAAACACAAAGATGTAGCAACAAACAAAAAACCAAAAACAAATCATATAAGGCAAAGATGCAAATCACATCATAATATTTCAAGAAATCCAGGTTCATAGGTTCGACGTAACGGCTCTTGGGAGCCAACCTTTTTATAGGGGGTTCTAGAAGGTCTCATGGGGTCGTTCGTAGCCTCCGAGACTTTTTGTCTCTTCGGATTTTAGAACAACTCATTTTATCCACGAGGTTCGAATTTTTGGGGTAGGTTCCCGGAGAGATCAGCCAAGTATCCAGTCCTGCCCTCAACAAAGTCAAGCCTCGTTTTGGACATTTCCGAATACTCAACCCACTCTGAGTGGAGTTATCAATGAGACTCGTAGGCGATTCATGCTCCCCTATTGATCTCAAAGTTAACTCCCACACTTAGGGTTTTAACGTTACATAATGCCAGCAGTGTATATAAAAATATAACAATTAGGCAATTAAATATAAATATATTAACATAAACAATTAAATATAAACATATTATAAACAATTAAATATTTTTTAGACAAAAAACAAAAAAAATAATAATTGCAAACCCTAAAAAAGGCGAATTAGCCAAACCCTAAAAAGTTGTCAAACCAAAACCCTGCCAAAACCTAAAACCTATAGGAGCATAGTATTCACCATTTAAGTGTCCCCAGCAGAGTCGCCAGCTGTAGCAACCTGCCTAAAAATTTATAACTTAGAGAGTCGCCACCTATTCTACCAAGGCGAATAGGAAACCTCGCGCAGTTGAGAGATCAGGGTAAGATACTATATTCAGGTCGAGGGAAGGTGTTAGGCACCCTCAACCCTTTCCTAAAGGTTAACATTGCAAAGATAAGGGTTATGGCAAAACATAAAGAAAGATGACAGACAGTAAATAGAGTTAAAGGCTAATTATTTGAACATGATTAGAGTTTGGAAGAGGGGGACTCGCCTTGTTGCCAAGTGCCTACGTACCTCCTTATGGAGGATCAGAGTCTACGTAGTTCGGGCACAGGATTGTACGCCTTAGAATTGAATTGAATGTGGTTTGAAGTTGTTTTGGAATTGTTTTGAAATGCGAATGTTCGAAGGTATTTTGAATTACCTTATCGTAGTTGTGAACATTGCAATGTTGGAAGGGATGAAAATCCGTAGTATTGTGGTTTAGTGTTTAGATGTGTTTTGAGCGTACAACCCTGATTTTAGTATGCACTATTAACCGCAATAATCGATTGATTCAATTACCATGGTTAACAGATTCGAAGTTGTGTCGTTACCAATTTTAATCAATTGACTTGATTATCACTAATAACGAATTAGGGTATTTTTAATAATTTTAAATAATTAATTTGTATCATTACCCCTCGTAATCGATTGATTCGATTAAAAAGAATAACGAATTTGAAATTAGAAAAAAGAAAAAGTTACTCATCACAACTAATAAAATAGTTGCAACCATTTAACCAAATATGATTTAATTGCATTTTAATTAAATAAACATTTTAATTAAAATTATTGTTGACCATAGCGATTAATCGATTTAATCGACACGAACAACAAATTAGAACTTTTAATATAAATATCATATAATAACTTATTTGAGAATAGGGAATTTCAGAAAAATAAATGTTTGAGGGGAGGCTCGAACCTATGACCTTCCCCTCACCAACACATGAACCAACCACCAGACCACACACGACTATCCATTCAGCATGCGCGTTTAATACAACAAATATAGAGTCAAAGTACGCATATGGAAATGCGCGCGAGTTTTTAAACTGGCAAACCAGACGATGACAACTCATCATCTTCCACCTCAAGACCTGCAAACTCTGCACATTTAGCTACGATTCTGCTAGAGAAATTTCGTAGCAACCTCAAAACTGGAAAAAATAGCGAACAGCCTATAGATGCAAATAAACATGGCGCGACCCCCTGGTTCCCTTCGTTTATACCACCCTATCCTAATGCTAGCCTTATTTTATCCTAATTTTAACCCTAGTGAAAACCCCCAAATCAAAATCAAGAACCCTAACTCGGCCTCCAATGGCCGAATACGATTCACACACCGAAACTCAAAGAAAGCAATCCAGAAACGTTCAGCACATCGTTATCAATCAAATTATGCAATCAATTATCAATAATAGTGTATGAATCATGCTAATCGACCATGTTTTAGAAACTACATACCACGGCTAATTGGAGGATTATCTGGGGGTGTTGATGTAGAGCACCTATCCACACAGCTTCAGAATGATCCTGTGAACCTTTTGCAATTCTCAAACCTCCTTGAAACACCTTTGTTCTTCAAAACCGAAACTCACTTTCTTGGTGAAAATTTGAGTTCTGAATATATGCTTCTGCAGAATGTTTCCAACCCTTATTCATGTGCTTTGGGTTATGTATTTATAGGGCACGAATTAGGTCACTTAAAACAATCAAAAATCTTTAGGAATCCAATCTTGCCAAAGTTTGAAAATTTGATTTTATTCTTCCATGGGAACTTGCTATTTTGGCCAAATTTGCACCAATTCTTTCCTCAATTAATAGCCCACGAAATTATATTATATTTGGCCATAAATGTTGATTGAGATTGGCCAATGTGGATATTTTAACACAATATTTGATTTTTTTACTTAATTAAATCATAAAAATGAAATAAAAATCATATTAAATCAAATAATAGGTTAAATTTCGTGGCATTTTATTTTGGGCATGCTAATGACTTGTGGACCAAGTTTGTATCATAAAACCATAGGCCCATTTGCAAAGTTTCTCAATTTGAACCTTCATTTTTCACATTTTGCTTCCAAAAATCACCCAACTTTGATCAATCATATCTCACTCAATTTTTAAGCTATGAGGGAGTTCTAAGACTTTTTGGAAACCTTAAAGTGTCCTCTACAAGCCACTTTGGAATATATTTTTCATTTGGAGCTTCTATCTTGATCATATCTTCTTTGGAAAAAGACTGCTTTTGGAGGATGCCTAAAAATGACCTGTAATCTTTTGCATTGTATCTCTCAAATGAATCATTTCTAGCCCTGGCTTGTGAGAGACAAAGTTGTAGGGAATCCAATTTACTTCAAAATAGGCTTTAAGTGGGGCATTTTTGATGTTCCATGTGAAAGTTATGCCCAGTCAAAGTTGGGTTGACTTTCTCCTTAGAAACCCTAATTTGAACCTTTTTGTATTTGTTCATCTCTGAGTTTCTATTAATGGAATTATGATCAGTCTTTGATCAAATGATGGTTATGCTTCACATACTTGATGTTGACCAAAATTGGGAGGCTTTGACTATGCTCTGATTATGGTTGACTTTTAGGTCAAACCAGTTGACTGTGGATCATCTGGACTTTTGAATGAGTAATCTTTGGGACTGGATCTTGAATTTGGAATCATTGTAGGTGGAATATGGGAGGGCAAATTTTGGGGTATGACAGTAGACCAGTAATAACCTGCTCTTAAGATCTTTTTAGCCATTGTATGTCCACTTGAATGAGTACCAAAAGCACCATCATGTATGTCTTCCATAATCTGTTCCGCTTCCTTCTTGTTCACACAACGAAGCAAAGTCGAGTCATGATTGCGTTTGTACAGGATTCCATTACTTAGAAATAATTTGACAGCAAACCTTCTTAGAAACTTTCTATCGTTAATGGATGCCCCTTCAGGGTACTCCTGAGCTTCGAGATATCTTTTTACTTCATGGAACCATGGTTTTTCTTCCATTCCTTCGGTATCAATCTCATTGCAATAGGCTGGTTCATTTTGTCTGTAAATGGTGATCATTGGCGCCTCATTGTCCCACCTGACTTTGAACGTAGATGACATGGTAGCTAGAGCATCAGCTAGTTGATTTTCTTCTCGCGGGATATGTTCAAAAGTGATTTCTTCAAAATAAGGAATCAAACTCATCACATATTCTTTGTATGGAATTAGATTCAGGTGCTTCGTGTCCCATTCCTCTTTAACTTGATAAATTACAAGCGTCGAGTCTCCATAGACCTCCAGGAACTTGATTCTTAGATCAATTACAGCTTTGAGACCCAAAATACATGCTTCATACTCGGCTATATTGTTAGTGCAGTTGAAGCATAATCTGGCAGTGAATGGTGTATAACCTCCTGTAGGGGAAATGATCACAGCTTCGATGCCATTGCCAAGTGCATTAGAAGCTCCATCAAAAACCATAGTCCATCGGGACCCTGGCTCGGGTCCTTCCTCTGGTCCTGGTTTTTCGTAGTCAACTAGCATAATGTCTTCATCTGGGAAGTCAAAGTTTAACGCTTGATAATCATCCATTTCTTGATGAGCCAGATGATCAGCTACCACACTTCCTTTGATCGCTTTTTGAGAAGTGTACTGGATGTCATACTCTGTTAAGATCATTTGCCATCTTGCTATTCCTCCAGAGAGATCAGGTTTTTCAAACACATACTTGATAGTATCCATTTTGGAGATCAGGAAAGTGGTATGGTTTAGCATATACTATCTTAGTCGGCGAGCCGCCCATGCTAAGGCACAACAAGTTTTCTCGAGCAGTGAGTATCTTGTTTCACAATCGGTAACCTTTTTGCTAAGATAGTAGATTGCATGCTCCTTTCGTCCAGACTCGTCATGTTGTCCCAGTACACACTCCATTGAATCTTCTAACACAGTTAGGTACATTATCAGAAGTCTCCCTTCCACTAGTGGTAACAAGATTGGCGGTTTTTGGAGATATTCTTTGATTTTATCAAAGGTTAATTGGCATTTGTCATTCCATCTTTCCACTTGATCTTTCTTCAACAGTTTGAAGATCGGCACACAAGTAGTAGTCATGTGGGTAATAAATCTGGCTGTGTAATTCAGACGTCCTAAGAATCCTCTGACTTGTTTCTCGGTACGGGGTATAGGCATTTCTTGAATGGCTTTGACTTTGGAAGGATCAACCTCAATACCTTTGCTGCTGACGGTGAAACCTAAGAGTTTACCGGATCTTACTCCAAAGGTACACTTGTTCGGATTCAATCGCAATCTGTACTTCTTGAGTCTGTCAAACAGCTTGTGCAGATGACCCAAATGTTCTTCTTTGGTGTTGGACTTTGCAATCATATCATCCACGTAAACCTCTATTTCCTGATGAATCATATCATGGAACAGAGCTACCATTGCACGCTGATATGTTGCTCCTGCATTCTTTAAACCAAAGGGCATTACTTTGTAACAAAAGGTTCCCTAGGGTGTTGTGAAGGTTGTTTTTTCCATGTCTTCGGGCGCCATCTTAATTTTATTGTACCCTGAGAATCCATCCATAAAGGAGAATACCTTGCATTATGCAGTATTGTCAACCAGTACATCAATGTGAGGTAAAGGGAAATCATCTTTGGGGCTTGCCCGATTCAGATCTCTGTAGTCTACACACATTCTGACTTTCCCGTCTTTTTTAGGCACAGGCACTATGTTAGCTATCCATGGAGGATAACTCACAACTTTCAAAAATCCAGCATTGAATTGCTTCTCAACCTCGTCTTTGATCTTCTTGGACATATCGGGTCTACTCCTCCGCAGTTTCTGCTTAACTGGAGTGCTACCTTCTTTGATTGGCAGGCGAAGAACCACAATATCCGTGTCAAGCCCGGGCATATCTTCATAGGACCAGGAGAATATCTCAACGTAGTCTTGTAACATTTGAATCAGTCTTTGCTTGACACTGTCTTCTAAATCAGCCCCTATCTTGACTTCTTTCTTTTCTTTGTCACTGCCCAAGTTCATAACCTTAATTGGTTCTTCATATGGCTGTATAGTCCTTTCCTCTTGTTCTAACAGCCTTGCAAGTTCCCTTGGTACTTCACAATCTTCCTCACTTTCGTCCTCAGTTTGGTAGATCGGATTTTTAAAGTCATGACTGGCAATAGCAGAATCGTTATCAACAGGATCCAGAGTGAATGTGAATCTGCATTTATTATGTGGGTGTGTGTAAGAACACATAGCTATTTGAAAATGAATAAAGAAAATAAAGAAACAAAAAGGATCACAAAATTTGAATATGCAAACGTCCCATGATTTTATTGAATGAACATGATCATGGTGTCATACCCCAAAATTTGCCCTCTGCATTTCATCCTCAATGATTCAAGGTTCAAGGGACTATTCAAAGCAGCATTCTCCTATAAATTGGAATAGAGGTGTGGATAACAGGTATTTTGGGACCCAAGCGCTTGGGCCCAATTATTACAAGGGTTTTATCATTTTTAAAGGTATTTTGGGGTTTTACTAACATTTTGATTATTATTTTAACATGACTAACTATTTGTATTTAGCATTATTAATTTTTACTATTAATATTAATAGGATTAATTAGGTTTATTATTTTAATTAGGATTTAGTAATTATATATAATAGAATTATCATTATTGTTATTTTATCATTATTATTTGATTTTATATTTGTTGTTTTAATTATTTGTGTATATTCTGTATATATTTTATTATTTAAATTGTATCAAAAAGGAAAATCATGATTTAATGGTCAAAGGTCCCAAATATTTAATTCGCTCCAACCAATCAGAAAAGGGCTGGAAAGATTTATTGGGAAAATTTCAGGGTGGAAAACGTGAAGAAGTATGCAGACCAAATGGGAAAGATTGCATATGAAGTTAGAATCGAATCCCAATCTTCCAAAATGCAAGGATCTGATTCAAATTCCTAAACCAAAAAAATCGGTCTCCTATATATGGACAGTTAACCTAGACGCAGAGGGGGGATTGGCCGCGGGAGGACGAGGCCGAAGAACAAAAATTCAAGAAACAAGGTGGGTTCAGTTTCGGCCATTGCAGCAATTCCAAAGGATTCTGAAGATCCCTTTGCCTTCCCACAGGATTTCTGAAGCGATCTAGACATCCCTCGAGCCTCTCCACGCGCAGAATGGACGTCTGACGTCCACGGTTTGGTCGAATATTTTTTAGATTCGATTTCTTAAATTCGTGCATTGGAAATACGTTTTGATCATATATATGTGTTCGTGTGAATGTATGGAGCATGTTTGATTCATTTAATTAAGTTGTTGATGTCAATATGTCAAACCACCATTGTTAGGTTTCTTATAGTTTGAAAAGGGGATTGTTGATACAGGCAAAATTAGGAGAAAATATTGTTATGGACATGCTTAGGGAACGATTCCGAGTTGATTCATGGCTTATTCTTAAATTTATATTACGTATTAGTGATTTTTTGAGAATTTGCACGTCTATGGCAACATTCCAAAACCGTTGCCAAAAGTCCTATTTTCAAAAAAAGTAGATGGAGAAGACGATACAGGCTGAGCGTGTTTCTTTGTTTTTTTATTATTTTTAAGTCGCTTCTTTTTTGTTCATAACTATATGCGTTTCACTAAATGACACCAAATGAATCTCGGCCTGATGGCTGAAGGGTGCATGCATTATATGTCAAGACCCGGGGTTCGAATCTCCCAGGCCACAGTACTTTTAATATTTGAATGTCATGAAGAGTGGGTGGATCTAGTGCGTGCACGTTATATGCCTGACCACCATATGCCCTCTCCATTCAACCATCAGATTGCCACCACCGCCAAATCCAACGCACACAGGACTGGGGATTCATCATGCACCGTCAAGACATCAACATACAGGATCAGCACCCAAGGTTTTCTTAATTGTTTTGTTATTTATTTATTTTTTTGATGGTTTTATTAAATCAATATTTTTTAGTGTATATAATTGTTAAATTAAATAATGAAACTAGGATTAGGGTTTTCCAACTGATTTAGTTTCATCCAAAAACAATCATAGAATTTTATTCGCTTTGATTAAATCAATTGATCGCGGTGGGTAATAATCAAATAAATTACTTAATTCTTAAATATAAATTAAAATAACATTTATTCTGCTAAATGGTTTTAACCAAAGCTATTGGTTACGATGATTAGCATTTTCCCTTTATCAAAGTTCGTTATTATTTGTAATCGAATCTATCGATTATGAGGGGTAACGATGATTAAAATACGCACATTTGCTATTCGCGATAATCAATCTATCGATTATAGTGGTTAGCAATCCTCCCTTTAATCCGTTAGCCATGGTAATCAAATCTATTGATTATTGCAACTAACGGTAACAAACTAAAAACCAGGGTTGTACGCCCAAATCTAAAAAAAACCCTAAACCACGATACTACAGTTTTTCAACACTGCGATGTTCACAACTGCAATAAGGTAATTCAAAATACCTTCGAACATTTGCATTTCAAAACAACTTCAAATACAATCAAATTCAATTCTAAGGCGTACAACCCTGTGCCCGAACTACGTTGACTCTGATTATCCATAAGGAGATACGTAGGCATTTGGCAACAAGGCGAGTCCCCCTCCCTAAAGTCTCAATTTTCCCCTACTCAGTATTTTAGCCATAAACCTTCACGTTAGATTCAAAGCCAATAGGAAAGGGTTGAGGGTGCCTAACACCTTCCCTCGACCTGAATATAGTATCTTACCCTGATCTCTATACTGCGTAGGATTTCCTATTCGCCCTTCAGAATAGGTGGCGACTCTAAAACATTAATTTTTAGGGCAGGTTGTGAAGCAACTGGAAAACTCATCGAAACAAATACAATGAAGTCGCCATCGAACATCTATTTATCCTACATACAGGAATGGAAAATATCGAAGAAAACCAAATAACAAGCAATGGTCTCAGAGAAAGGGTAAGGGTGTCTGTTACGTGAGGGGAAGGTATTAGCACCCCTCACGTCTGTGGTACTCCACAGGATCCATTCTTGCTAGTTTCTAATCTAAGGGTGTGTGTGTGTGTGTATCATACTATGTGCAAAGGGGAACATGCAATGGAAGATATACAAATAAGAGGAAAACATGCAAATAATAGGAAAATAAGATAAGAAGAAAAGGCCGAACAAAATAAAGGAAAAGAGAAAAGTCCGCTCGCTAGGGTGTTCGTACCCTGTGCCTACGTACCTCCAATGTGCAATGGAGAAATCAGAGCGCCGTAGTTCGGCTCAAAAGTTTTTGTTTCTATCTCGATTCGCGTCTCCTAAAGAAACGGAACCGAGCACCCTAAGGGAGCATGCAAACAAGGAGCGTCACAAAGATCCTAGCAAACATGGCATGTGAACAGGCATCACAGATAAGAACAGGCGAACAGGCATCGCACATAGAAAACAGACGTGTAACAGGCATACACGAATGTGAGTGTGTGAACAGGCATCACAAGTGATAAAGCGAACAGGCATCGCAATCGACATGTAACAGGCATACATGTGCAAGTGTGAACCAGCATCACAAGTAAAAATGCGAACAGGCATCGCAAACAACATGTAACAGGCATACATGTGCAAGTGTGTGAACAAGCATCACAAAGATATCATACGAACAGGCATCGCAGATAAGAAGATAGTGACAAGCATCACAAAGATATCATACTAACAGGCATAGCAGATACAAATATAGTGAACAAGCATCACAACCATAAGGCATACAATCGAGCTCCGCTCAAGAAACAAACAAACAAAGTAGTAATCAATGCAAATGCAACACACAAACGAGCTAGGCTCGTAAAGCAAGCAAACTACCGAAGTAGTGACCTGGGGACAGGGGAAGTGCATTAGCTAACGGGGAAAGCCACCCGAAGCCACTATCAACGGGGAAAGCCACCCGAGATAGATACACTACAGACTCTTAGCTAACGGGGAAAGCCACCCGAAGCTACTATCACCGAGGAAAGCCACTCGAGATAAACACGCCACAATCTGTTAGCTAACGGGGAAAGCCGCCCGAAGCTACTGTCAACGGGGAAAGCCGCCCGAGACAGGGATACCACAGAATGTTAGCTAACGGGGAAAGCCACCCGAAGCTATTGTCAACGGGGAAAGCCACCCGAGACAGGCGGAAAGTAAAAAAGAAAGAAGCAAGGAATAGTAAACAAACAAAAACAGAGCCTCTTTCGAGGGCTTGGCCAGATGAATGTCTACCCTACTTCTCATGTTAAGAATGATGCTGCATGCCTACCCTACTTCTCATGGCATCATATGGTGCGTAAAAGAGTAAAAGGGACAAAGGGGATACCGAGCGGATAGCAAATCCGCAGTGAGCTAGCAACGCAAGCAGAACTAAGAAACTTCACGTAATCTAACATCCAGCAAAGCCCTGGGTCCAGCATAAGCGTCAAAGCGATGTAGTGTGAAAATAAATCACAACCGCTATGCGGTGCGTATCAAACACAACCACACAAGCAACCTGCAAGAAATACAATCCAGACAATACAGGAATACATCTCAATGGATGAGAGATCAGGAATAAGTTTGTATCCCACAAATAAAGTGGAACACAGCGCAATTGAATCCCAATCGAACTCTCTCAAAGTACCTTGCACAATCTAACACACTCATTAGAAATAACAAGGAAATGCGAACAAAGTCGCTTAATCGGATTATGAAACAAGATAGAAGTAAAATCCTAATTAAATTCTAAACAAAAATCTAACAAGATTAAATTGTTTTTTTATGATATTTTTATCAAAGAATTAGAACAAAACCATGTAACAAAGCATTTAAATTCTAACAAGCAAAATATATTATGTTTTTGATATATTTTGTTCATGCAAAAGTTTAACAAATGTATGATTTTATTACATTTTATTATGCTAAAAATAATAGAAAGCAAACTAGTTAAAAAAACTAAATCTAAAACATCAAAATCATGCATACAGGGGGTGAACTACTAGAAATAGTGGTGCAGAGAGAAGCAAGGGCGCAGGGCCCAAGGGAGTTGGCCCAGAGCAGTTTTTTTTGTTCTATTCTTGTGGCCAAAAATGTGTAATGCTGGGCTTATGGGGGTATGTGAAGCAATTTCGGTGCAGGCCCAAAGGTATCAATCCATGTTCAGATTTTTGTGTGATTCAATTTGCAAATTATCATCAGATTTTTATTGATTTTATCTAAATCAGGATTTATGACAATAATTAAGATGTTAATCATATCAGAATTAATTCTATACAATACAATTAACTAGAATTAATGTCAATTAAAGAAAAATAAGAAAGGGGCTTAGGGTTTTACGTGAGATGTTCACGTTCTCCTTCTTCTCTCTGAGCGCTCCCATGGCCGCGAATTGGACGGCGCGGTGGCTTCGACCTCCGTTCAAAACTCCTCTCCGCCTTAGTTTCCCCCTCTCGATCCTTACTTCTCACTCTCGGTGCAAACTCCAATATCGGTCTTATCTATTCCGACGGAGACACCGGTTCTACCGGAGGATTCCGGTGGTCCTCGAATCCGTTAAAAATGATGAATGCCTCAAAACTCAGGTGTCCTCATTCCGATTTATTCATCTTCTTTCTTCCCTGTGTTCCGTGTTCTCTGTTTTCTGTGTTGATGCGTTGTAATGTTGTCGCGAGAATGATGGGAGCGGTGATGATTGAAGATTGGTTGAGATGAATCACGTTGTTGCAGGTTTGTTGAAGGATGAAGGTAATGACGTTGTGACTCGGTGTTGTGGCTGATACGTGAATGAAGATAAATTAGAATCTGTTACAGGTTGGTTGAAGAAGATGAATGAAGTTCTATGGTTGGAGAAGGTCGATGAAGAGGTTTGTGAAAGATGATTGAAGCGGTTGCAGATTCAAGGAGGAAGGAGATTGAAGATTGAATCCTCTTATGGCTGGAGGAAGATGATCGATGGATATTGAGGAGAGCCTGAGATTGCTGAGAGACGAAGAGTGAAAGATGAAGATTCAAGGGTGAGAGAAAAAAGTTTGTTACATTTTTCTGTTATCTGATTTTTCTCCTCTCAGTTTTCTGTTTCATTTCTTGTTTGTGAATTCAATCCTCCTCCCCCTTTCAATTCCCTGCTGATTTTCTCTTATATGCATCTGATAAGAGTTTTGCGAACCGTTTCGGTTTTGTTTGGTTTTAGGTGCTGCTCGGATCAGTTTTGGATCAGCTAATGCAACAGGAGGATTGATTCTTTATTTGGATGCATAGTTTAGTATTTATGCTGCAAGTACTTTCTGGTTTTGTTATGCAGCGGGATTTTTGTTTCAGGGATTATGTCATGCGTTTGAACCGGTTTATTGCAAGTCTATTCCTGAATATGCAGATACATCTTGTATGCTTTAGAGATGAATTTTGTGGCGTGAAACTCGTAGAAGCAATCGTAGCAATATGAAGATTGATGATAGAATCTGAAGCCAATAATATTTTTGTGTAACTTTGTAATGGGACTGGATTTGTGTGATTTTTGTAGTGAATTTTGGATGTGTTTTTCTTGTATGGATATTAGAATTGGATTGTAAATCATAGTTGGATTGAAATATTATTTGAATTGAAATGGACATTTGAATGGAATGGACATGGTATTAACACTTGAACCTTGAACTTGAACTTGAACTTAATGGTCTAAAATCTTGACTTTGAATGAATGATGTTCGAATCGAAACTTGAATAAATATTTTTGGTGAATAAACTCCAATCCACTTGCAAGCTTCAATAAACCTCTAACTCAAGTCAATTCATCAATCTAAATCAAACTTGTATGATAAGCCACTAAGAAATTGGAAACATAACGGCGTTCTGAACACAATGCTCTCCTTAAGCTCATAACTTTGTACCATGATTCATTTCATTTGCAATTCACCTCACAAACCTCTTGACTTAATAGTCTCAATCCAATGGAAACTCTTTAATTTTTCTTGATTTTCGAACGACGAAATAAACGCCATCCATAACTTATAGCTCAGAGAAAGAGGGCAAATTTTGGGGTGCAACAGCTGCCCCTATTCAAACTTCTTGAACATGACGAGTGAGAAACGAAAGTTTCGAACCGTTGAGGTGGAAGAAGATTGAATACCCGAATGAACTCGAAAATTTGCACTCTTGATCAATAGAAGATTCCATCTTGTAATAAGAAAGAATGTACCACCCCGCAAGCAGGGAGAAAAAACTTCAATTGATCTGGAAAATTAAGTAGCTCCAACTTGTGATAAGAAGGAACAGGCAACCCCACAGGCAAGGGGAAAAACTTCAATTGATCTGGGCATCAAGAGAAGGAACATCTCGACTGATCTGGGCATCAGGCGTAGCAGATGTCTTCCGAACAGGAATCGGGGATAGATGTCTAAGTCGATCTGGGAATCGAAAGGAGATATTTCGGTTGATCTGGGCATCAACGGGTAGTAAGTATCTCTGGTCTGGGCACCAAGGCGACATCTCCATCTGATGCAATTAAATCATCAGGCAGATATTCCAACTGATCTGGGTATCAGCGGCTTGCTCCTTCGTAAGATCGACGAGATCCGGAGGCGGTTCCCTCAACTGAAAGTCTGGTTTATCAGGAATAGGAACAATATCTCTTCCGAACTGTGTACGCCGGGAAAGGAAGTCTTTGAACTGATCTAGGCTCGATGCTAGAAAATAAGTAGAACAATCCTCTTCTGAATGACAAAGTCAATCAGGCAGATATCTCCATCTGATCTGGGCATCAGTGGCTTGCTCCTTCGTAAGATCGACGAGATCCGGAGGCGGTTCCCTCAACTGAAAGTCTGATTTATCAGGAATAGGAACGGATATCTCTTCCGAACTGTGTGCGCCGGGAAAAGAAATGTCAGAAACGGGTAGACAAGTCTTCTTCTGAACGAAAATAAATCGTCAGGACGTAGATATTTCCAACTGATATGAGGCATCAGCAGGCTTGCTCCTTAGGAAGATCTTGGGAGATCCGGAGGCGGTTCCTTCAACTGAACTGGAATCAGGATAGGAACAAATATCTTCAACCGATCTGAGGGCATCGGGAATAAGAATGCATTCAACTGATCTGACGGTGTCAAGATAAGGAGACAAACTTCTTCTAATTTGGACATCAGGATAAGCGCCTGTAATGATTAGGCGAGTTGCTCTCTGGGAGGCATTTGAATCTGGATAACTTTCCTGCAGAAAGAAACAGATATGATATGATTTATGCATGATGCATGTATGAATGTATATGGAATAACGTTTCCGAGGAGGAAGACGCTACACGCTTTTGAGAATGATATGCGAATGATGCATGATTCAAACGTTGATTAGGGAGACAACAGATGAGCACTGAATTGCTGAAGAAGTCCTGGAGATAGTATAGAACTCTGCGGGGAGGACGAGATGAGTGACCAAGGGTCACAAACTGTGAGTTGGCAAAGATGGATCAGAAATCTGCTGGAGACGATCAAATCTAGATGCGAGCTCTGGCTGGGGAATAAATCCTGCTTGGGGATAAGAACATCCCAATTAACTGCATGGGGAATACCCTAGCAACTTCATTGGAGAAGAAAATTCTCGACACACTGGGGATGAGGAGATAAGGACAAGTTATGGAGACAACTCTGATGGGGAGTGACCAACTTGCTCGTGTAGAACGCATTCCGCTGGGGAAATCCTTGAAGGACACAGATTCTGCTGAGGATGCATGTGAATCTCTGCTGAGGAGAGACTCAGTGGAGAATATGAATACTTCTGCATAGTGATCCACTGAGAAGATAAGAAATCCGCTGGGGATAAGGAACTCGGCATAAGAACCTCTTGTTAAGACCACTCCACTGGGGAATAAGATGACTCTCTTGGGGACAACAGGTCAATCTGTTGGGGAGAGAAAAGCTCTACTGGGGAAAATGAGGAACTCGGGCATGGAACCTCATTTAGAGCTTGCTGGGGAATCAGATACCATTCAATCATGATTCAACTGGGGAAAAGATATTCCACTGAGGAACAAGGCTTCTGAAGCACGGAGATTGCATTGAGATGTGCTTTGCTGAGGAGATGAGAATCTTGGAACAAAGAAAACCTCATCTAGATGCACTCAGCTGGGGAATGAGGATCTCTCACTTGGCTAGATCCGCCAACGCGCTGATATGATGCGCTCAAAAGGATATACCTGCGAGATAAACAGATGAAAATGCCCCAGAATATAGCATGACATCTTTACGAGGTTTCCTCACATGATAGAGGATAGTGATGCTCATCCACAATGGGCAAATGCAAGAGCAAACAGATTGTCATACATCCTGGCTTTGAAACTTTCCATACAGGAAATGGATTCAAGGAGTTAAGAGGCAGGCAAAGATTGGACCACCAAGCAAGTACCGGCCAGAGCATCAAACAGACATTGATTTTCCGAGAGAGTGCCACCAGGAAGTGGGCTAAAGGGGTCAAGCAAGTGTTGACTTCAAAGGGACCAAACAGGCATTGGCTTTCATAGTGTTCTGCATATTCGTATGATTGTGAGGATGCCAACAAGTATTGGACTTTCAGTCTCAGATCAATGTTAAAGATGACGACCCTGACTTTTCAATGGTCTTCGAGTTCATAAGTTGTTTAGCTCACACCTGAACTTAAACTAATCACCTCCTGATGAAGAGAGAATGCCACTGCATAGTGTCTTGCCCCAGCCTGTAAGGACTTTGAAGAAATTCATCTCGTAAGGACTTCTCGAGATTTGTGCTATCATAGCCAACTTGCCCCAGTATCATGAACTTTGGAACCATGCCCCTGTCTGACCTGTATTGGAGGTAGCTTCGATTATGCTTGGGTGAATGCCCCTGATTGCTTAGCACTTTGAGAGATTCTTCGAATCCTGACCTGATTGCCTCAGATTGATTGAAAACTTGTTGGATGGAGTATTCAAACGCTTTTGTGGCCCTGAGGGTGATCAGTCTTTGAAATATTGCTGCCTTTACTCAACAGAGTTCGGAAGACAACTTGTCCTTCGGGAGGAATACACTTTCCATCTGAAGTTCATGATGGAAACTTTCCTGATGTTAAGCACTTGTTCATATGCAAAGAATGTTTATTATGAGAAATATAATTCTAATGCAAAGAGTATGTTTGTCTTGAAGTTTAAAGAAACTTTTTTGAAAAGATGTCGTAACATCGATTTTTTTGTTAAAGAAAGATGGTGTGATACCAACCCAAGCATTTAGCGGATCTCCTAGGAGTCAGTTTACCGTATCGTGTATAGTCTGCTTTCGAATTAACCCATGCTTCAGTTAGGACTTTTAAGGGTGTAACGTGGTCAGGTTCACGGTTTTTAGAAAAAAGGATTTTTAGGCTCAAAATATTTAGTGCCCACCCCCTTCATGATGTTCTCCACTCCTAAGTTCAGTTAACATGACATGAGCATTCATCTTCCAAGAGGAGTTTGAGATGATTGAGGAATCAATGAGGCGTTCGGACATGGCAGTCACTTTACCTTTTGTCTTTGGTGTCTGACCACACAACTTTGTTCTTTGCTAAGGATTCTTATTTTGTAATCCTTGTTTTTCGCTTTTGCTTTGCTTTTTTTCCTTTATTTCCCTAACTTTTGCCTGGACAAATTCTTTTGAATTTTGATTTGGATGTCCAGCGGGATGCCCTAAATTTTGCCTAAGTCACATGCTTTCAACTTGTTGACTTAGCAGGCTTTTTCTTTTTTTTTGTTCTTTTCTTTTGAACAAGTCGTGTGATCCTGAATCTCAGATTTGTTGGAAGTGCATAGTGACTGCCTGAGTCATTGATTGATGAAGAATTACCATTGTGGTATCGTCATATTTTGAACTCCTGATGGGAGGGATAAACCACAGCGGTTTGGATGTTGGTCTCGACCTCCTGACGTGAGGGATAAATTTGATGTCTCGACCTCCTGAGGTGAGGGATAATCATTGTGGATTTGACTTTCCTCAATCTTTGGAAGGGTAACCATTGTTGTATCCTTAGATGTGTGCTCCTGATGAATTTTGAATGCTCGATCAGGTTAACTGAATACTACCCTGCCCCTGGGTTAAAAATAAAGGTTTTTTCTGAATAGAAAAGAAACTCCTACTTCGAAGGCTCAGAGGGGTTATCGAGGGTATATCTCCCTTATATCTCCAGTGTTTGGGGATTTGAAACAATGCCTGTACATCATCAACAGGGTTCTACTCAAAAGCATACCATTTGAGATTATTGGTATTATGTGCTCATCATCCTCCCTTCGGAGTTATCATGCTTTATTACAAGAGTTAGGCATCACAAAAAGCATAGAAAAACATAAAAGAGAAAAAGCGAATGGATTTTTCCAAGACAAACATATTCAGTGCATTATGATTATAGTTCAAAAACAAACAAGTTTTGCATACAAATAGTATTGCACAACATAAGAAAGCTTAAACATGAACATGCATGATGATTTAGGAATTGCCAATGTTGAGGAGATCCTCTCCGTATGGACTTATTGCTTCATAAGATCCATTGAGTCAAATGAGAACTTTAATTCTGGCCTTCAGGTGCGAATGTGATAGTCTCGGTGTCAATCAGGTCTTGAACCTTGTCTTTGAAGGACTCACAGTTTTTAATCAGATAACCAAGTGCCCCATAGTGGAAAACACACCAAGCACTGGCATATGTTCTTGTAGAACACATCAAATTACTTCCTGGAAGAAGATTTCGGCAAAGTTATACAGAAGTTGCAAGTGTCCATCTTTTAGGGATTTGAGATGTGCCAGTGGTGCACAAACTCAAGATACAAGGCGTCTTGCTTATCCCTCGGTCGGGAGCCCCAAATATAGCGACTGGAGTTTATGAATGCTTTAGGGATTTGAGCTGCCAATGACGCGAACTCAAGAACATGGAGTCTTGCTTATCCCTCGGTCGGGAGCCCTAAATATAGCGACTGGAATTTGTGAATGCTTTAGGGATTTGAGCTGCCAAAGATGCGAACTCAAGAACACGGAGTCTTGCTTATCCCTCGGTCGGGAGCCCTAAATATAGCTGCTGAAACAGAAAACACCATCATGAATGGAGGAAAATTGTATTACTATCAACGAACAACAATAACCTTTAATGCTTGGCTATCAAAGTCCTGACTTGGAACACACAATGGTTGTTGGGAAGGAAGCCTCTGGCAGTACAAGTTGCAAGTGATTCTCATGAGTTATTCATTGAGGAAGAACAAACATTCTACTTGCAGCAGATGAAATGGGATTGACCAGTAGAAACCAATATGAATAAACTCAAACATCTCTGCATCGAGTAAGTCCTGTACTCTTTGTACTGCAACACCTTGTAAAGCTTGACATTATGATCAGGTTCCCCCAGCATGGAAAACACCGAGTATTGTCATCGAAACCAGGAGAGCTATCTGTGGTGAGGAAGACCCAAAGCAAGAATCTTAACCAATTGAAATTCCAACAAGCAATGATGCAACTGAACATAATGCATTAGGATTCTCATCAGCTTGTTTCTCTTACTGTTTCCGTCTCGTTTGACAAGCGAGGGCTACGAAAAAGGAAGCTCCAGGAGGAACAGGTAACTCGGGATACGAAGCAGATCCTTGAGAATGAGAGGTGTGCCCTTGCAGATCACTTTTTATTACTACTGGCAGAAGATTCTGGCGAAGTCACACAGAATTTGTAAGTGCTTTAGGGATTCGAGCAATGCAAATGGTGCAATGCTCAAGATAGACAATGTCTTGCTTATCCCTCGTGCGGGAGCCCCAAGCAATTTCAAAGACTTGTACATACTAACATCACGACTAGGTGCCCCAGAATAGAACTCACACCTAGTGTCATCATCATCAAGCAGAGAATATGTAGACCTCCACGCAGTATGGAGCTTAACCAGTTGCAAATAAAGCAAACATGGAAGCACATGAGCATAAGACATGAGAATCAGATAGAATTGTCTTTCAAGCCTCTTTTGTCTTTGCTAAGAACATACCCTTTGAATTCAATCGAGAAAGGATATTAGCCACTAACGAGGAGCTTCTGAAACCGCGAGGTTGTGGAAGAGACCCACGAAGTGCTCCATGAGTTTTTTTTACTAAGAGTCCTTGAGAATGGGTAACAACTTGCACACTTTCATAAACAACCCCAACTGAGCTTTCATCTTGGCAAAACTCCATACAAAGTTGTTCCATGACTAATCCTTGAACACACAATAGGAACAAGTCAAGTCTCTGAGTTCGGAGAGAATACCACGTCTGAATAAGAGATCCTCGAGCTTGAACACCTGTTATGCATGGAATGTATGAGATGCATGATATGAATGCAATGCCATGTTCATTCAATTTCCGAGGAATTCTTGTGTTTTGATTTTTTAGCAAGCAAGACATGGAAAAGCTCGGCACGAGACTTAAAGATATGATTCCTTGGAAATGGAAGGAACATGTATGCTGTTTATTTTTTGTACATCATTTTTTCAAAAGTAAATATGCAATGATGCAAAGTGATGGGAACCACAATACTGGATATAGTTGCACTGCCGCAAAATCACACGACATAGGTTCAAAGGTTCGGCATAGTTTCAGATCAACAAGAACCAATTAACCGTTGGTAGAAGCATTTCTGTTGTACCACTTCTGAATAGAACCAAAAGTAACAGGATCAAAGCTCCGCCGTCGTTTCAGAATACCAAAATATCGGGCACAATGAGAACAGACCAAATAAAGGTCCGACCCCAAATCTGGAGAAGTAAATGGTATGTAGGAGCCACGGTTTCCTGTCCCATCCCAAACCTCACAGATAGAAATCCTAAACACACACAGGATGTCCCTAATGGTCGCCAGGAATTTCGAACAAACAATGAGAGCGCCTGCCTCAGGCAATAAGCATGCCGGACAAGGATCACCTCACCGAGTTCTCTCCTGGTTGTGGTATGTTATGCCAACTCTACGTGCCAGGCGCCACGAGAGCCAACATAACTATCCACTCTAATCTAAATGTGTACTTGGTCTGGGTAATGGACCTTTTACCTCATAGTAACATCCCGCCCGCCAAGGAAAACAACCAGCCAGCACAACAGTATATCCAGAATATGGAAAGCGGTAAACACATAGATGCAAATGCATGCAAGCAGTATATACAAATGATGCGAGTAATAAACACACAAACAACCACAGAAGAGAAAGCTGTAAACACATAAATGCAAATGCATGCAAGCAGTATATACAATGATGCTAGCAGTAAACACACAAACAACCACAGAAAGGAAATCAAGCAAGAACTAGGAACGACACTCGGATAGTCCCCAGTGAAGTCGCCAGCTGAAGCAACTGGAAAACTCATCGAAACAAATACAATGAAGTCGCCATCGAACATCTATTTATCCTACATACAGGAATGGAAAATATCGAAGAAAACCAAATAACAAGCAATGGTCTCAGAGAAAGGGTAAGGGTGTCTGTTACGTGAGGGGAAGGTATTAGCACCCCTCACGTCTGTGGTACTCCACAGGATCCATTCTTGCTAGTTTCTAATCTAAGGGTGTGTGTGTGTGTGTATCATACTATGTGCAAAGGGGAACATGCAATGGAAGATATACAAATAAGAGGAAAACATGCAAATAATAGGAAAATAAGATAAGAAGAAAAGGCCGAACAAAATAAAGGAAAAGAGAAAAGTCCGCTCGCTAGGGTGTTCGTACCCTGTGCCTACGTACCTCCAATGTGCAATGGAGAAATCAGAGCGCCGTAGTTCGGCTCAAAAGTTTTTGTTTCTATCTCGATTCGCGTCTCCTAAAGAAACGGAACCGAGCACCCTAAGGGAGCATGCAAACAAGGAGCGTCACAAAGATCCTAGCAAACATGGCATGTGAACAGGCATCACAGATAAGAACAGGCGAACAGGCATCGCACATAGAAAACAGACGTGTAACAGGCATACACGAATGTGAGTGTGTGAACAGGCATCACAAGTGATAAAGCGAACAGGCATCGCAATCGACATGTAACAGGCATACATGTGCAAGTGTGAACCAGCATCACAAGTAAAAATGCGAACAGGCATCGCAAACAACATGTAACAGGCATACATGTGCAAGTGTGTGAACAAGCATCACAAAGATATCATACGAACAGGCATCGCAGATAAGAAGATAGTGACAAGCATCACAAAGATATCATACTAACAGGCATAGCAGATACAAATATAGTGAACAAGCATCACAACCATAAGGCATACAATCGAGCTCCGCTCAAGAAACAAACAAACAAAGTAGTAATCAATGCAAATGCAACACACAAACGAGCTAGGCTCGTAAAGCAAGCAAACTACCGAAGTAGTGACCTGGGGACAGGGGAAGTGCATTAGCTAACGGGGAAAGCCACCCGAAGCCACTATCAACGGGGAAAGCCACCCGAGATAGATACACTACAGACTCTTAGCTAACGGGGAAAGCCACCCGAAGCTACTATCACCGAGGAAAGCCACTCGAGATAAACACGCCACAATCTGTTAGCTAACGGGGAAAGCCGCCCGAAGCTACTGTCAACGGGGAAAGCCGCCCGAGACAGGGATACCACAGAATGTTAGCTAACGGGGAAAGCCACCCGAAGCTATTGTCAACGGGGAAAGCCACCCGAGACAGGCGGAAAGTAAAAAAGAAAGAAGCAAGGAATAGTAAACAAACAAAAACAGAGCCTCTTTCGAGGGCTTGGCCAGATGAATGTCTACCCTACTTCTCATGTTAAGAATGATGCTGCATGCCTACCCTACTTCTCATGGCATCATATGGTGCGTAAAAGAGTAAAAGGGACAAAGGGGATACCGAGCGGATAGCAAATCCGCAGTGAGCTAGCAACGCAAGCAGAACTAAGAAACTTCACGTAATCTAACATCCAGCAAAGCCCTGGGTCCAGCATAAGCGTCAAAGCGATGTAGTGTGAAAATAAATCACAACCGCTATGCGGTGCGTATCAAACACAACCACACAAGCAACCTGCAAGAAATACAATCCAGACAATACAGGAATACATCTCAATGGATGAGAGATCAGGAATAAGTTTGTATCCCACAAATAAAGTGGAACACAGCGCAATTGAATCCCAATCGAACTCTCTCAAAGTACCTTGCACAATCTAACACACTCATTAGAAATAACAAGGAAATGCGAACAAAGTCGCTTAATCGGATTATGAAACAAGATAGAAGTAAAATCCTAATTAAATTCTAAACAAAAATCTAACAAGATTAAATTGTTTTTTTATGATATTTTTATCAAAGAATTAGAACAAAACCATGTAACAAAGCATTTAAATTCTAACAAGCAAAATATATTATGTTTTTGATATATTTTGTTCATGCAAAAGTTTAACAAATGTATGATTTTATTACATTTTATTATGCTAAAAATAATAGAAAGCAAACTAGTTAAAAAAACTAAATCTAAAACATCAAAATCATGCATACAGGGGGTGAACTACTAGAAATAGTGGTGCAGAGAGAAGCAAGGGCGCAGGGCCCAAGGGAGTTGGCCCAGAGCAGTTTTTTTTGTTCTATTCTTGTGGCCAAAAATGTGTAATGCTGGGCTTATGGGGGTATGTGAAGCAATTTCGGTGCAGGCCCAAAGGTATCAATCCATGTTCAGATTTTTGTGTGATTCAATTTGCAAATTATCATCAGATTTTTATTGATTTTATCTAAATCAGGATTTATGACAATAATTAAGATGTTAATCATATCAGAATTAATTCTATACAATACAATTAACTAGAATTAATGTCAATTAAAGAAAAATAAGAAAGGGGCTTAGGGTTTTACGTGAGATGTTCACGTTCTCCTTCTTCTCTCTGAGCGCTCCCATGGCCGCGAATTGGACGGCGCGGTGGCTTCGACCTCCGTTCAAAACTCCTCTCCGCCTTAGTTTCCCCCTCTCGATCCTTACTTCTCACTCTCGGTGCAAACTCCAATATCGGTCTTATCTATTCCGACGGAGACACCGGTTCTACCGGAGGATTCCGGTGGTCCTCGAATCCGTTAAAAATGATGAATGCCTCAAAACTCAGGTGTCCTCATTCCGATTTATTCATCTTCTTTCTTCCCTGTGTTCCGTGTTCTCTGTTTTCTGTGTTGATGCGTTGTAATGTTGTCGCGAGAATGATGGGAGCGGTGATGATTGAAGATTGGTTGAGATGAATCACGTTGTTGCAGGTTTGTTGAAGGATGAAGGTAATGACGTTGTGACTCGGTGTTGTGGCTGATACGTGAATGAAGATAAATTAGAATCTGTTACAGGTTGGTTGAAGAAGATGAATGAAGTTCTATGGTTGGAGAAGGTCGATGAAGAGGTTTGTGAAAGATGATTGAAGCGGTTGCAGATTCAAGGAGGAAGGAGATTGAAGATTGAATCCTCTTATGGCTGGAGGAAGATGATCGATGGATATTGAGGAGAGCCTGAGATTGCTGAGAGACGAAGAGTGAAAGATGAAGATTCAAGGGTGAGAGAAAAAAGTTTGTTACATTTTTCTGTTATCTGATTTTTCTCCTCTCAGTTTTCTGTTTCATTTCTTGTTTGTGAATTCAATCCTCCTCCCCCTTTCAATTCCCTGCTGATTTTCTCTTATATGCATCTGATAAGAGTTTTGCGAACCGTTTCGGTTTTGTTTGGTTTTAGGTGCTGCTCGGATCAGTTTTGGATCAGCTAATGCAACAGGAGGATTGATTCTTTATTTGGATGCATAGTTTAGTATTTATGCTGCAAGTACTTTCTGGTTTTGTTATGCAGCGGGATTTTTGTTTCAGGGATTATGTCATGCGTTTGAACCGGTTTATTGCAAGTCTATTCCTGAATATGCAGATACATCTTGTATGCTTTAGAGATGAATTTTGTGGCGTGAAACTCGTAGAAGCAATCGTAGCAATATGAAGATTGATGATAGAATCTGAAGCCAATAATATTTTTGTGTAACTTTGTAATGGGACTGGATTTGTGTGATTTTTGTAGTGAATTTTGGATGTGTTTTTCTTGTATGGATATTAGAATTGGATTGTAAATCATAGTTGGATTGAAATATTATTTGAATTGAAATGGACATTTGAATGGAATGGACATGGTATTAACACTTGAACCTTGAACTTGAACTTGAACTTAATGGTCTAAAATCTTGACTTTGAATGAATGATGTTCGAATCGAAACTTGAATAAATATTTTTGGTGAATAAACTCCAATCCACTTGCAAGCTTCAATAAACCTCTAACTCAAGTCAATTCATCAATCTAAATCAAACTTGTATGATAAGCCACTAAGAAATTGGAAACATAACGGCGTTCTGAACACAATGCTCTCCTTAAGCTCATAACTTTGTACCATGATTCATTTCATTTGCAATTCACCTCACAAACCTCTTGACTTAATAGTCTCAATCCAATGGAAACTCTTTAATTTTTCTTGATTTTCGAACGACGAAATAAACGCCATCCATAACTTATAGCTCAGAGAAAGAGGGCAAATTTTGGGGTGCAACAGGTTGCTACAGCTGGCGACTCTGCTGGGGAACACTTAAATGGTGAATACTATGCTCCTATAGGTTTTGGCAGGGTTTAGGTTTGGGCGCATTTTAGGGTTGGCAAACTTGCCATTTTTAGGGTTTTGGGGAGGTTCATTTTTTTTTTTATAAATTTTAAATTATTTATTTGTTTTTGTTTTTTTTTTATTAAATGTTTATTTATCTGCCTTAAAATGTTTGATTATATATTATATGCATTTGCTGGTATTTTCTATGTTGTGTTAAACCCTAAGTGTGGGAGTTAACTTTGAGATCAATAGGGGAGTATGAATCGCCTACGAGTCTCATTGATAACTCCACTCGGAGTGGGTTGAGTATTCGGAAATGTCCAAAACGAGGCTTGACTTTGTTGAGGGCAGGACTGGATACTTGGCTGATCTCTCCGAGAACCTACCCCAAAAATTCGAACCTCATGGATAAAATGAGTTGTTCTAAAATCCGAAGAGACAAAAAGTCTCGGAGGCAACGAACGACCCCATGAGACCTTCTAGAACCCCCCTATAAAAAGGTTGGCTCCCAAGAGCCGCTACGTCGAACCTATGAACCTATGACTTTTGTGCTTTTGTGCTTGATATATATTCGCGATTTATATGCCACGAATGTATGCGTTTCAATTTTGCAGGTATTTCTACGCATTCTCTAGCTTGTAGGGATTTTCTTTCTTGCCTTTGTATTTTACGACTACGCGTCCTTCGTACGGAGGGCATTTTCATTAACACACGTCGATTGGCCTCTCGATGGCCATGAGACCAAATGACTATCATGAACGGTCACCCTACGCTTACATCTAGGCATTCCCTAGCCCGTAGGGATTCTATTTCTAAAAACGCATCCTTCGTGCGAAGGACATCTTCGTTAGCATACGTCGATTGGCCTCTCGATGGTCATGAGATCTAGTGACTGTCTTGAACGGTCACTCTATGCTTGCTCATACGCACTCCCTAGCCCGTAGGGATTTTCCTTTTACACCTTTGTATTTTTACAACCACGTGTCCTTCCCACGAAGGACGTATTCATTAACGCGTGTCGATTGGCCTCTCGATGGCCATGAGATTTGGTAACTGTCCTGAATGGTCACCAACCGCTACCTTCTACATACTCCCGAATCTAAGGGATTTCCATTGGTGTGTCATAACATTTATCCTACAAAGATTCCACAAGGGTCCAATGTCGCCTCTAAGGTTATCCCTAGTATCACATGTCACCCGTCTGCATTGCATACAAGGAGTTATAATACAAGGAGTCTCTCGCATATCCATGCATTCGCATTTTCATGCAGTCATACATTTACATTGACATTTACATTTGCATTTCTATCTTCACCCACATCCGCACCTACCGCGCTAGCCGATTTCCCGAGACTCACAAAAAAAAATCAAAGGATCGTAGACTATGGAGAAAGGAGGATAAATTACCGAGAATGAACTTGGTCTCACAAGGAGGAAAAAGGATGCCTCTCGTCATGCCGCATGTCCATGCCTTGTCATAACAAGATTATAAATACAATAAAGGTTGTCATCAAGCAAGGATTAGTTCAACAAAGAGTTCCCTCATAGATACACTCAAGATGTATCTAGTCAAAAAAAGGGTTCATCTTAGAACATATCAAATTTACAAGGACGCTCTACGATAACCTAGGGGCGAGGGTTAGTCCAACTGGGGCAATACCCTGAACAAAGATGCATGACTACAATGGAGGGAATGCGAAATATGTCAACCCCACACCAAGGGGAAAAAGGGTCATAGGTGATACTATCCTTAGGAAAAGCAAAAGAGGTTCAGTCAAAGGAAACTCATGAAGTTCCGATACGACGAAAACTCACCGCTTACAATTATTTCCGACAGGTTTGACGTGCCCAAGGAGAATTCGAGATTACCCTTTTACTTCTACAATTCTAGGAACTAAGGAGTAAGGCAAGGTCAACGGACTCGCAAAGGAGGTTGCCCTTAGGATTAATAGGTTTATCTTTCTAGTTGTAATTCCTACGATCACAAAATGCTATTTGATGTAAAACGTTGTACCTTTCGAATAGTAATTCAATAAAATAATCATGCATGTTTTGAAAACAATTCTTTCGCTCCGCTCTTGCATTACTACGACTTTCCATCTCAAATTATCTTTCAAATCATTAACAAACTTGAGGGAGAATGACGAATACAAATAACTTAATCCAGTTAAACATATGCTTTCAAGGTAAAATCGAGCCGAGGATGTACAGGCATTGTTTCAATTCCCAAACAGTGGAGATATAAGGATGTTAATCCCTCGTCACCCCCTCGAGCCAGGAGTTGGAGTTTGTTTCTACTTTTCAAAAAAAACCTTGATTTCAACCAGGGGCAGGGTAGATTTCAATTAATTCAATGGTGTATTTTGGTTGTCAAGAGAATCAGTCAATCCAAGCAAGGATTCAAGCAAAGGTTCAAGCATATCTTCTTCCTCAATACATCATTCAGGATCGAGGAAGTATCAAAGTCGAAGCTTACAAATCAAAATCAACATGGCAGTCACAACATTCAACATCCATGGATCAATGTTCAAACAAAAAAAAGAAGAAAAACGCCCGCTAAGTCAAAACTGAAGATTCCATGGAAGAAAACAAAAATGACTTAAGCAAAATTTAGGGCATCCCGATGGATCAGATTCAAAGGATTTGGTCCATGCAAAAACAAGGGATAAAGACAAAGGCGAAATACAAAGGATAAACTTGTGACTGTTAAATCATCAAAGCTTTTCATCAATGCTTGGATCTCTACTAAGGTTTTTGCTCAATATCAAAACTGAAACGATTCTCTTACATACAAAGCACATCCATTGGATTAGGTGAATTTTTAGGATCGGGAGAACATCAAGGAGAAAGGGAGGGATAAATAAAATTTTGAGCCTTATATCCGTTGTTTCTTAAAACATGAACCAGGCCAAGTTACAACATTTAAAAGCCCTAATTGAGGCAAGGTTAACTATGAAAGCATATTAAGCAAGATTTGTTATACTGACTCCTATGTTTGTTAAAACTACTTTTAATCACTACGCTTCTTCAAGCATTCACTTCTAATCATCCTGTCCTAATTCATAACGGACTTCGATTTCAAAACTTGCATACGCATCACATTGGAGTTACTTCTCAAATGGTACAATGTCGTCTACGAATATACACTAACCACTCAAGGAGATCTCGAATTTGGTTTAACCAAAGGCGATCATTTCTAATAAAGACTCTGGAACGGGGGAACCACATCTAGGGGGTTCTCCTAAACAGGGGCAAAATTTCAAAGATCACAGGGGCATACAATCAAACATCCTATTCACTAGGGGCACTCTTCCTAAGGTTCAATTGACTTGGGTCATATCTCGAAGCAATCTCAATCAGGGGCATGTCAAGCATGGGATAAAGTCAAAATGGATAGAAAACCATGGATAACCCCCCATATGTGGGAAGTCAGGGGCACACCCTTCAATCTAAACGTCAAAGCATATGACAAGGTTAGTTCCTGGGGCACTTACCTCATAAGCATCTTTTCCCACGAAAACATTGGGGCAATGGATATCAAATCCATAAGACGCACAACAAAAGGAAAAGGCGTCTTCACACTTTACAACCTCGAATCAATCTTTCTCCTAACTACGATCTTCAAAGTTCAAAAAACAGGGATTGGGAAGTCGCGCTAGAATCACACCCCACCTTATCACACAAACCTACAACTCCAACGAGCTATATACGCTTGGGTTATCAACAACCTGTCATCGGAGCATCATGCAAATACATGTAAATCATGCATTTCCCACATTGGTTGACACATTACACCATACCTTTTTAGGTAGTCCTCTTTAAGACAATCATCGTCATTTCCAAGAACCTTTTAGGTAGTCTTCTGTAAGACATTCTATTTCTAAGAACCTTTCTAGGTAGTCTGCTCTAAGACAATCATCGCCATTTCCAAAAAAAACTTTTCAGGTAGTCTTCTTCAAGACATTCCCTTTTCTAAGTTCCTTTTCAAGTAGTCTTCTTCAAGACATTCCCTTTTCTAAGTTCCTTTTCAGGTAGTCTTCTTCAAGACATTCCTCTTCTAAGTACCTTTTGAGGTAGTCTTCTTCGAGACATTCTTATTCTAAGTACCTTTTCAGGTAGTCTTTTTCAAAACAATTTGGCATCCTTTCCAGGAATCTCTTCAGGTAGTCTTATTTAAGACATTCTATGAACCTTCCTAAGTAGTCTTTTCTAAGACATCCGCTATCCCTTGCTAAGAACCTTTTTAGGTTGTCCTTCTTAAAGACATCTTTCAGCCTTTTTAGGTAGTCGTCTTTAAAGACATTCTTCATTCCTTGCTAAGAGCTTTTTTAGGTAGCCTTCTTTAAAACAAATTTTCATATCCATTCCAGAAACCTTTTCAGGTAGTCTCATAGAAGACATTATTTCATTTCACCCATCGAACAACATAAGCATGAGCATAAGCATTATCACAAACATCAAAACATCGAATTCAAAACTCTGGTGCTAAGCTATACTATCCACCTGCTTCCCGGTAACCTTACCGATGACAGTAACCCTACTGTGGGTGTAATTCCAATCACCTGATTGATGCTTTCCGATAACCTTACCGATGCCAGTAACCTTACTGAGATATTCTTCCCAATCACCTGATTGATGATCTCCGGTAACCTTACCGATGCCAGTAACCTTACTGAGATATCCTTCCCAATCACCTGATTGATGCTTCCCGGTAACCTTACCGATGCCAGTAACCTTGCTGAGACATTCTTCCCAATCACATGATTGATGCTTTCCGGTAACCTTACCGATGCCAGTAACCTTACTGAGATATTCTTCCCAATCACCTGATTGATGATCTCCGGTAACCTTACCGATGCCAGTAACCTTACTGAGATATTCTTCCCAATCACCTGATTGATGTTTCCCGGTAACCTTACCGATGCCAGTAACCTTGCTGAGACATTCTTCCCAATCACATGATTGATGCTTTCCGGTAACCTTACCGATGACAGTAACCTCACTGTTGGTGTATTTCCAATCGCTTGATCGACGTATCCCGGTAACCTTACCGATGACTAGCAACCTTACGGAGATATTCACTCCCAATCACCTAATTGGTGTATCCCGGTAACTTTACCGATGATAGTAACCTTGTTGTTCATTTCATTCATAAACAAACTACGCATATGCATAAGCATTATCCACATTACCAAGCCGGCATAAGCATAGTCGTGGTGTAGGTGCAAACATGGATTAAACAAGTTCAATGGGTTTAAGGAGATAAAATCTCGGGATTGCATCAGCATACATACATACGCATTAGCATATGCACATAATCTATTACATTCACATATTACCAAAAGCCCAGTTTCCAACCCTCGTGTTATGACAGGTGTATTTCCCGACCCTCGTGTCGTGAGTTTCCAACCCTCGTGTTGTGACAGGTGTATTTTCTCCGACCCTCGGGTCGTAAGTCTACAAACAGGTGAATCTTTTTCATGCAGGTACGCTTGTCAGAACCATGGCAGGTAATTCCTATGGTGCGGGTGAACTTGTCCAAATAAGGGCAAGTGACTCCAAATGGTGCAGGTGTGTCGCACGCTCGCGAAAATGTGAACAGAGTCGCCACCAATATATTTATCCCAAAGAGGGAAAGGAATATCAGAAAACCTAAGGTGAATAAAAACGAGGTCTTTCGACCAGAGATAGGGTACGGGAGTCGGTTACGCAAGGGGAAGGTACTAGCACCCCTCACGCCCATCGTACTCGATGGTATCCACCTATGTTTGTTGCTATCTAAAGGGTGTATAAATCTAAAGCTTAATTACTAAGGGAATGCATGCAAATGAAAGAAAAGAAACACGGGGAAAATAAGGATTATAAATAGTTGTGCTCGTTCAAGCCCCGCGACTTGATGCCTACGTATCCTTTTCAGGAATCAGAGCGCCGTAGTTCGGCTCTTTAGTTTTTGTTTGTTTTTGTGTTTTTTAGTGGACGAAGTTACATTCACACTCCGCTGCTCGACCTCTGGAGTCTTAAGCTGGGAATGGAGCGGAAATAACATGTCCGATTAAAGAATGCCTCGGAGGCGAGATAGAGAAGAGAGTTTGAGCGTTTCGAGGAAATCCCTTAAGCAAGGGAAACTCGAGTTACTCTTTGGTTTGTGTTTTTTAGAGGTTGGGAACTTACGCCTGAATGGACCCTTAAGCAAGGGAGCTCCAAGCACTCGAACATTCCCTTAAGCAAGGGATGTTTCAAGGTTCCATTCCCTTTTTAAGAATTTTCACTTTGATTATTAATGTTTTAAGTGTTTTCTTTGTATTTTTTATGGGATTTAATTCAAGTATTTGTTAGATGTTTTAAAGTTGAAAAGGAAAAGAAACTAGCCTAAGTATGAAGGGAATTTCTACCTAATGTTATCATGGTTTCTACCTATGGTTAGGAGAAAGAGATACATGAAAATTAAGGCAAGATTAGAAGTCATAAGTAAGATACATGAGCAAAATTGAATAAGGATACAATGGTGCAAAATTATACACAAGCATGTAATGACAAGTCAAGAATATAGTACAAAAATGAACCAAAAATACTACTATTTTTATATTGATTTTTATGGGAGAAATTGAATTACAAGTCAAGTAAAAAGACTAAAAACAAATAGCCTAAAAACTAAACTAATATTTTTAGTGATTATTCTTATATGTCAAAAATTGTGTTGAAGTCTAAAAATATAGGAGAAAAAATTGGCATGTTATTGCTTAAAAGAAATAGGAGAAAAATCTAATTAAACCTAAATCTATTAATTAAAACAAAAGTAAACAGGGGGGTGTTAATTGATTTTATGGTGCAAATAGTGATCAATGCGTAGGGCCCAGCCCAAAGGGGTTTTTTTGTCACAGTTTCAGTCACAAAAAGGTGCACCGGGCCAAGGGGTGGTGTGCTAGCAATTTCGTTTCTGGCCCAAAAGTATTATTGATCCATTTAATGTTTTCAGATTTTATTAATCAAAAATTGGATTAAATAAAATAAAACAAATAATTAAAAATAAAAAGAAATAAGGAATAGAGGGGAATTAGGGTTCACCTGATTGTGACGCTCCCAATTCTCTCTGCTTCTTCCTCTTCACTCTCAAACGACGGCGAACTCTCTCGACCTCCAATCACAGCCCAACGCCACCGTGGTTAACACACTCCCTCCGATCGAATGCACCACGCCGTCCGACCGCCATCACTTTTCCTCTCTTCTGTCCGCCTCTCACCTCATGCTCTCTTCGAATTCGACCGGAACTACGTCAACGGCGATGAAGAGAAATCCAGAGATTCTTGGCGAAATAAACGCGACAAATCCGTTCAGGTAGTCTCTTGTTCTTCTCCTTCTTGCCTGCACTTCTTCTTCCTCTCTCAGATTCTGAATCTTTCTTTTTTGCGTTTCTTGTGCGACGGTGATACCGTTGTTGATATGCTGGTGGTGTTGAAGCCTGAATGAACGTTGAAGCTTGTCGCCGAACTGAAGATGAAGATGGTGGTTCACTTATCACTGAGGCAGAGGTTGCAACGAGTCTCAAGCTCGTGAAGGATGAATTGAAGATGATATCAAGGCTGTGATGTAAGGGATGAAGAGTGTATGAAGATGAAGCAAATTGTGTGCAAGAGGAGAAGATGAATGGTGAAGCAGAGAGAGTTCAGAGATGAAGCTTAGAGGAGGATGCAGTGAGTGGAAGCAATGGTTGAAGATGATGAATCAAGTGGATGGTGAAGAAAAAGTGGAGTGATGAAGAAGAATGGATCAATGAAGTAGCGTGTGAAGATTGAAAATGGTGGGGAGTGATGAAGATGGAGGGAGGTTTGAATATATAGAGATTGAGAGGGAAAAGTTAGTTGAGGGAGGAGACATTATAGCCCTTGGATTGAGTTTCGGTTATGAGATTGGAGGGCTGAGATTGGGTCTCCTATAAGGTTAGTTATCCAGTGATTTTTCTGTTATAACTCGGTTTCAATTGGTTAGAGGTTGTTAGGATTGGTTAGAGGAGTTGGTTATTCAGTTGAAAGAGTTTGTTATGAATGTCTGAAATTCAGTTAGGTGGTTTAGGTTAGTTATAGGTTGTTAAGGGTTTCAACTGTTATGAGATAGTTAGAGAGGTTTTGGATTCTGTTTGGAATAGTTATAACTTGTTAGAAAAAGTTGGTTAACCGTTAGTTAGAGGCGTTGAAGGTAAAACAGTTGGTTGTGAGGATTGGTTAAAAACGGTTAGAAGCTGTTATGAACTCAGTTAGTGAGGTTTAGTTATGAGGAGTGATTTTATGGCTGGCTTATCTTAGTGTTATTACTGGCTGCAAGTTTATGTTGTGCAGGGTGGAATTGTACTAGAGAGAATAATGGACTGAACTGGATGTTCTCTTTGAACTGATGCGGGGCTGAGTATGGTTGAAGCTGAAATCTTGCTAGATTCTGTTATGAGATGTATTGGTCGGGCTTTATACCGTGTGATTTTTTGTTCGCGTATGCTATTTTTGATTGAGTTAGATCTTGGTATGATAATTGTATGGTTTTTCTGTATAGATGTGTTATGTTGAATTCTGAATTGGCTTTTCCTGTTTTGTTGTGCAGGTGGTATCCAAAAAGCAACGCACACACTCCCGGAAATTGTTGATGGCGAAACAAAATCGGTTCATGCTTATTATCAATAGCTTCAACAAACAACTCAAACTTGGTGAACAGAGGCTGATAATCTAAGAGAATTGGGAGTATCCACACCTTGCACAAAGCATTAACAGCCTGGGCATTATCGCGTGCAGAATCATAGCTTTCTTTTTTTCTCTTTTTTTTTGTCCTTTTTTTTTTGTAACTTGGAATGTATATCTTTCTTTGGAATTGGGCCTAAACTTAAACAAAGGTATTCCATTTGTTATTGTAAGCTGCAAGAGACCTTGGATTGATGATACCTTGCTCTTTTCATCCTGAAGCGGTTTTTGAAGACCAATACTCTTGAAATTTGTAGTGGAATTTGAATGAAACCTTTTTTGTTATTTGGAATTCTTTTTATTGTAAATATTTATAATCAAAGTAGTCTTCTCTCATCAATGTAGATGTAAATCCCAACTTTCTCTTCAAATTTGAATTTGAAACGAACTATGTACACGAAGCAAGCTTCTTGACCCAATATTGAATAATGCTTCAAAAACGAGTTTGAGATCCTTGATACCAATGTTTAATTATTGATTAATGAATGTGTGATATGTTAGGTGACATAAAGATGCAAATGATGGTAAAAAGTAAGCCAGTTAACATTAGATTAGGCGGACAAATTTTGGGGTGCAACAGCTGCCCCTATTTAATCGTCTTAAACCTGAAAGCGAGATTGGCGCTAGCCTTTCGAGCATTCGAGGTAGAAGATGATTAAATATCAAGTGAACCTGAAAATTTGCCTGAAGAAAGGTGCAATGGGACCCACTGGGGAAAAGATGGTGCCAACTCCACTGAGGAATAATGTATCAATTCTGGATTGATCAAATTAACTCTGGGTTAGAAATGAAATAGAACTCAACTCTGGGTTGAAAAAAGAAAGTGGGTTAACTCTGGGTCGAGGAATAAAGGGAAGTCAACTATGAGTTGAAGAATGGAGAAAAGTCGACTCTGGGTCAAGTAAGAGGTGAATGTCAACTCGGGATTGAGAAAGAAGGAAAGAACATCAACTCTGGGTTGGAAACAAGAGATAGACATCAACTCTGGATTGGGAGAAAGTAATTCAACTCTGGGTTGAAAGAGGAAAGATGAACAAATAGAAATAACCGTCAACTCTGGGTTGACTGGGAAAAGAAACAAGACAACCATCAACTCTGGGTTGAGTGGGAAAAAGATAAGGGTCAACTCTGGGTCGAATAAAAGATAACCGTCAACTCTGGGTTGAGTGGGAATAAAAACAAGACAAGGATCAACTCTGGATTGAATAAAAGGTGACCATCAACTCTGGGTGAGTGGGAAAGAAACAAGACAACCATCAACTCTGGGTTGAGTGGGAAAAAGATAAGCATCAACTCTGGGTTGAATAAAAGGCAAACATCAACTCTGGGTCGAATAAAAGGTGACCGTCAACTCTGGGTGAGTGGGAAAAGGATAAAGATCAACTCTGGGTTGATTAAAAGGTGACCGTCAACTCTGGGTGAGTGGGGAAAGAAAAAGACAACCATCAACTCTGGGTTATGTGGGAAAAAGATAAGCATCAACTCTGGGTTGAATAAAAGACAAACATCAACTCTGGGTCGAATAAAAGGTGACCGTCAACTCTGGGTGAGTGGGAAAAAAACAAGACAGCCATCAACTCTGGGTTGAGTGGGAAAAAGATAAGCATCAACTCTGGGTTGAATAAAAGACAAATATCAACTCTGGGTCGAATAAAAGGTGTCCGTCAACTCTGAGTGAGTGGGAAAGCAACAAGACAACCATCAACTCTGGGTTGAGTGGGAAAAAGATAAGCATCAACTCTGGGTTGAATAAAAGACAAATATCAACTCTGGGTCGAATAAAAGGTGTCCGTCAACTCTGAGTGAGTGGGAAAAGGAAAGAATCAACTCTGGGTTGAATAAAGGAAGACCGTCAACTCTGGGTGAGTGGGAAAGAAACAAGACAACCATCAACTCTGGGTTGAGTGGGAAAAAGATAAGCATCAACTCTGGGTTGAATAAAAGACAAATATCAACTCTGGGTCGAATAAAAGGTGTCCGTCAACTCTGAGTGAGTGGGAAAAAGATAAGAAGACAACCATCAACTCTGGGTTGAGTGGGAAAAAGATAAGCATCAACTCTGGGTTGAATAAAAGACAAATATCAACTCTGGGTTGAATAAAAGGTGACCGTCAACTCTGGGTGAGTGGGAAAGAGGTAAGCATCAACTCTGGGTTGAATAAAAGACAAACATCAACTCTGGGTTGAATAAAAGGTAACCGTCAACTCTGGGTGAGTGGGAAAAAGAGGAGGATCAACTCTGGGTTGAATAAAAGATAACCGTCAACTCTGGGTTGAGTGGGAAAAGATAATTAACTCGGGGTTAAAAGATGGAGGGGAAGTCAACTCTGGGTTGAACTCAAAAACGTCAACTCTGGGTTGAAGAAAGATGAATATGATTAACTTTGGGAGATGACACCACAATGGTAACTCTGAGTGATCCAGTGGAATATCAATTTGAATGCTTGGTAGGGATCTCATCTGATGAGTAACTTGGCTTATGCTTCATATGCAATGTTTGATTTATTTGTGCACTTCTGGAGATGCAATGCAATGATTTCTATATGCAGTGTACTGATTGATCAGGGTTTCTGCTTTGATGTGGAATAGATCAGGTGGAGTTCTGAAACTTTGTTTGAGAATCAAGGTGGGGTGGATTCCCCTGATTTGTTGATGATCGGATCATGCGAGAGAAATGATGATGAAAATGCAATGATATGCATGATGCATGTATGACTATGGATGGAATGATGGTTTCCAGGATATGGATAATGGAGGATGTCCTTGCGAAAGGGTTGTTGCTTGAAGGATGGAATTTGTGAAGGTGAGGTGTTTAGCTTGACTCCTCGACACTTGTCTTGATATCTGACACTTGATTGAAGATGAAGAGATGAATTGTTACTAGCTTGCCCCAACGTGTACGATCTCTTGAGATAGAACTTTGATAATGCTTGAATCATGGAGATTTGTGATGGTCTGCCCCAGTGTAGATCATGGAATGAATGCCCCAGATTGTAGGGAACTCCTCCACCAGATGGATGCTTCAGATATTTGCTCGGCGGATGACCAACCTTTGCCTTTGTAAGACTACTCAATGGACTTTCAATGTTGAACTTTCCTTGGTATCAAGTACTTATTTTCAAGTTGGAGACAATTCTGCTTTTGAAAAGGATAATGAGAATGCAATGCGCATGTTAATCTCAAAGAAAAATTTTATTTGTCAAAATGTTGTACTGATACTAACACAAATGACACAGCAACATTAGGAGTCAGTTTGACATGATTTTACAGTTTGTATGCTTTCGGAACGAATCCTGCTTCAATTAGGACTTTTGAGGGTTGTAACGTGGTCGGGTTCACGGTTTGAGAAACAAAGGATAAAGGCTCAAGTTCTACTTAACCCACCCCTCTTCGTGATGTTCTCCAGTCCTATGTTCAGTTAGTTTGACACGAGTATTCTCCTTTCAGGAAGGATTGTGATGGATGAGGATCCTTTATGGCTTTGATGGAGGTGGCAGCCATCCTTTGGCACTTTTGTTGATGGTCACAACAGCTTGTCCCTTGGAGGATTCTTCTTTTGCTTTTGTCTTTTCTATCCCTAACTTTTGCCTGGACAAAAAGTTTCTTTTGATTTTGGATTTCGTTGTCCAGCGGGATATGCCCTAATTTTTGCCTAAGTCATATGCTTCAAAGCTTTTCTTTTCTTTTTGACTTAGCGGGCTATTGTTTCTTTTCTTTTTTTTCACGATTCATAACTTTCTTTTCATTCTTTTTGTCTCGTTCGGGAACAAGTTGTATGACTTTTGTGATTGACTTGATGGAAAGGTAGTGACTGCCTTATTCTCAGTGAGTGAGAGACATCCATTGTGGATTGTGCTCTTCTTCTTTGTTGTGAGATATGAGATATGATTGATCCTCTGAGGAGATACCTGAAAGTTGAGCGCTCGGTCGCACTATCTGAAGGCTAACCTGCCCCTGGTTAAGATTGAGGGTTTTTGTATTTTTTTTTTGAAAAGAGACTACTACTCCTTAGGCTCAAAGGGGTTTACGAAGGTTTCACTCCCTTATAACTCCGGTGTTTAGGAATTGAAACAATGCCTGTACATCGTCAGCAGAATTTTTGTTCCAAAAGCATACAATCAGTGATTCATGTGTTTTTGCTTTTTCATCATTCTCCTTTTTTAATTGCTTAAGACAAATGAGTGAAGTATCAATGAACATAATGACAAAGATGAAATGATTTGAGAAAACATGTATATTGCATTATTTTTATTTATTCAAACATAATGAGTTTCTTACAATGAATAGTACTTGATAACAACAAAAGTAATACAGTTGAAAATACTTGAGAAGTCTAAACAATGGCAAGAGTAGCCTTATTCTGATGCAAATGAGATGTTCTCTGACAAACACAAAGTCTCCAGGCTCCTTTGGTGGAAGGTGCCCCCTTTAGGGGGCGTGGAGTCTTCTGATGGTAGCTTGATCTTATTTGTAATTCCCCATGATTCTTCTTCTGTGAGCTTTTGTCAGATATTGGCGTCGAGGAATCGTCTTGTCTGATCTGATGGAGAGGTAGGAGGTAAGAGTCTTGGTAACCATGGATGCATATGCATGGATGCAAAATGTTAATGATGATGCGAATGCAGCATAAATCAGGATCAAGGATCAAGGCCTCTTGGATAACAGCTTCTCATGGTCAATAAGATATGGTCGAACCCTCCAGATTCAGAGGTTCGACGTTGCTTTCTGGATAAACAGCTTGTGCATAAGTCAAAGGTGGTCGAACCCTCCAGATTCAGAGGTTCGACGTTGATTCTGATAGATAACCCTTGCATAAGTCAAATAAGGTCAAACCTACAGATTCAGAGGTTCGACGTTGATAGATAACTAATGTAGAACTTCTGTATAAGTCAAATGTCCCAGGATCAAAGGTTCGACGCCTTTTATTGAATAGCAGAAATCCGGGCATGATGAAAGTTAAGTTTCCTGTCCCACCCCAATCTCACAGGTATGTAGTCTAGACACGGACAAGTGGTCCCTAATGGTCACTAGGGTCTACAGTTCCCATGGGGTACAAAGTGTTTGAGGCAACAAGCGTGCCAGACACAGTGTTCCATGAAAGAACCTCGCCCAGCTGTGGTACCTCATATTGAACTCATCCATAGCAAGCGCTACAGTAGTCAACATGAGCATCCACGCTAATCCTATGTGTCACTTGGCCTGGGTAGTGGGCCTTTTACCTCATACAAACCCCCACCTGCAAAACAGAACAGAAGACCCCAAGGAACACAGAATATAATCCATATGCATGATGTGCAAGCAAAAATAAACATGATATGCAGGCAAAGAATAAGCATGCAAACATATATACAAGGTATAGACATAAAAACAAAGTAAACACCCAGTAAACAAACAAACAAACGCAGGCTAGGATCGACTTACTAAGGATGGACCAGCAACAGGTCTAGCAACATCCCCAGTGGAGTCGCCAGCTGTCGCACGCTCGCGAAAATGTGAACAGAGTCGCCACCAATATATTTATCCCAAAGAGGGAAAGGAATATCAGAAAACCTAAGGTGAATAAAAACGAGGTCTTTCGACCAGAGATAGGGTACGGGAGTCGGTTACGCAAGGGGAAGGTACTAGCACCCCTCACGCCCATCGTACTCGATGGTATCCACCTATGTTTGTTGCTATCTAAAGGGTGTATAAATCTAAAGCTTAATTACTAAGGGAATGCATGCAAATGAAAGAAAAGAAACACGGGGAAAATAAGGATTATAAATAGTTGTGCTCGTTCAAGCCCCGCGACTTGATGCCTACGTATCCTTTTCAGGAATCAGAGCGCCGTAGTTCGGCTCTTTAGTTTTTGTTTGTTTTTGTGTTTTTTAGTGGACGAAGTTACATTCACACTCCGCTGCTCGACCTCTGGAGTCTTAAGCTGGGAATGGAGCGGAAATAACATGTCCGATTAAAGAATGCCTCGGAGGCGAGATAGAGAAGAGAGTTTGAGCGTTTCGAGGAAATCCCTTAAGCAAGGGAAACTCGAGTTACTCTTTGGTTTGTGTATTTTAGAGGTTGGGAACTTACGCCTGAATGGACCCTTAAGCAAGGGAGCTCCAAGCACTCGAACATTCCCTTAAGCAAGGGATGTTTCAAGGTTCCATTCCCTTTTTAAGAATTTTCACTTTGATTATTAATGTTTTAAGTGTTTTCTTTGTATTTTTTATGGGATTTAATTCAAGTATTTGTTAGATGTTTTAAAGTTGAAAAGGAAAAGAAACTAGCCTAAGTATGAAGGGAATTTCTACCTAATGTTATCATGGTTTCTACCTATGGTTAGGAGAAAGAGATACATGAAAATTAAGGCAAGATTAGAAGTCATAAGTAAGATACATGAGCAAAATTGAATAAGGATACAATGGTGCAAAATTATACACAAGCATGTAATGACAAGTCAAGAATATAGTACAAAAATGAACCAAAAATACTACTATTTTTATATTGATTTTTATGGGAGAAATTGAATTACAAGTCAAGTAAAAAGACTAAAAACAAATAGCCTAAAAACTAAACTAATATTTTTAGTGATTATTCTTATATGTCAAAAATTGTGTTGAAGTCTAAAAATATAGGAGAAAAAATTGGCATGTTATTGCTTAAAAGAAATAGGAGAAAAATCTAATTAAACCTAAATCTATTAATTAAAACAAAAGTAAACAGGGGGGTGTTAATTGATTTTATGGTGCAAATAGTGATCAATGCGTAGGGCCCAGCCCAAAGGGGTTTTTTTGTCACAGTTTCAGTCACAAAAAGGTGCACCGGGCCAAGGGGTGGTGTGCTAGCAATTTCGTTTCTGGCCCAAAAGTATTATTGATCCATTTAATGTTTTCAGATTTTATTAATCAAAAATTGGATTAAATAAAATAAAACAAATAATTAAAAATAAAAAGAAATAAGGAATAGAGGGGAATTAGGGTTCACCTGATTGTGACGCTCCCAATTCTCTCTGCTTCTTCCTCTTCACTCTCAAACGACGGCGAACTCTCTCGACCTCCAATCACAGCCCAACGCCACCGTGGTTAACACACTCCCTCCGATCGAATGCACCACGCCGTCCGACCGCCATCACTTTTCCTCTCTTCTGTCCGCCTCTCACCTCATGCTCTCTTCGAATTCGACCGGAACTACGTCAACGGCGATGAAGAGAAATCCAGAGATTCTTGGCGAAATAAACGCGACAAATCCGTTCAGGTAGTCTCTTGTTCTTCTCCTTCTTGCCTGCACTTCTTCTTCCTCTCTCAGATTCTGAATCTTTCTTTTTTGCGTTTCTTGTGCGACGGTGATACCGTTGTTGATATGCTGGTGGTGTTGAAGCCTGAATGAACGTTGAAGCTTGTCGCCGAACTGAAGATGAAGATGGTGGTTCACTTATCACTGAGGCAGAGGTTGCAACGAGTCTCAAGCTCGTGAAGGATGAATTGAAGATGATATCAAGGCTGTGATGTAAGGGATGAAGAGTGTATGAAGATGAAGCAAATTGTGTGCAAGAGGAGAAGATGAATGGTGAAGCAGAGAGAGTTCAGAGATGAAGCTTAGAGGAGGATGCAGTGAGTGGAAGCAATGGTTGAAGATGATGAATCAAGTGGATGGTGAAGAAAAAGTGGAGTGATGAAGAAGAATGGATCAATGAAGTAGCGTGTGAAGATTGAAAATGGTGGGGAGTGATGAAGATGGAGGGAGGTTTGAATATATAGAGATTGAGAGGGAAAAGTTAGTTGAGGGAGGAGACATTATAGCCCTTGGATTGAGTTTCGGTTATGAGATTGGAGGGCTGAGATTGGGTCTCCTATAAGGTTAGTTATCCAGTGATTTTTCTGTTATAACTCGGTTTCAATTGGTTAGAGGTTGTTAGGATTGGTTAGAGGAGTTGGTTATTCAGTTGAAAGAGTTTGTTATGAATGTCTGAAATTCAGTTAGGTGGTTTAGGTTAGTTATAGGTTGTTAAGGGTTTCAACTGTTATGAGATAGTTAGAGAGGTTTTGGATTCTGTTTGGAATAGTTATAACTTGTTAGAAAAAGTTGGTTAACCGTTAGTTAGAGGCGTTGAAGGTAAAACAGTTGGTTGTGAGGATTGGTTAAAAACGGTTAGAAGCTGTTATGAACTCAGTTAGTGAGGTTTAGTTATGAGGAGTGATTTTATGGCTGGCTTATCTTAGTGTTATTACTGGCTGCAAGTTTATGTTGTGCAGGGTGGAATTGTACTAGAGAGAATAATGGACTGAACTGGATGTTCTCTTTGAACTGATGCGGGGCTGAGTATGGTTGAAGCTGAAATCTTGCTAGATTCTGTTATGAGATGTATTGGTCGGGCTTTATACCGTGTGATTTTTTGTTCGCGTATGCTATTTTTGATTGAGTTAGATCTTGGTATGATAATTGTATGGTTTTTCTGTATAGATGTGTTATGTTGAATTCTGAATTGGCTTTTCCTGTTTTGTTGTGCAGGTGGTATCCAAAAAGCAACGCACACACTCCCGGAAATTGTTGATGGCGAAACAAAATCGGTTCATGCTTATTATCAATAGCTTCAACAAACAACTCAAACTTGGTGAACAGAGGCTGATAATCTAAGAGAATTGGGAGTATCCACACCTTGCACAAAGCATTAACAGCCTGGGCATTATCGCGTGCAGAATCATAGCTTTCTTTTTTTCTCTTTTTTTTTGTCCTTTTTTTTTTGTAACTTGGAATGTATATCTTTCTTTGGAATTGGGCCTAAACTTAAACAAAGGTATTCCATTTGTTATTGTAAGCTGCAAGAGACCTTGGATTGATGATACCTTGCTCTTTTCATCCTGAAGCGGTTTTTGAAGACCAATACTCTTGAAATTTGTAGTGGAATTTGAATGAAACCTTTTTTGTTATTTGGAATTCTTTTTATTGTAAATATTTATAATCAAAGTAGTCTTCTCTCATCAATGTAGATGTAAATCCCAACTTTCTCTTCAAATTTGAATTTGAAACGAACTATGTACACGAAGCAAGCTTCTTGACCCAATATTGAATAATGCTTCAAAAACGAGTTTGAGATCCTTGATACCAATGTTTAATTATTGATTAATGAATGTGTGATATGTTAGGTGACATAAAGATGCAAATGATGGTAAAAAGTAAGCCAGTTAACATTAGATTAGGCGGACAAATTTTGGGGTGCAACAAGGTGAAGTTGCTATAAGCATAGCAAATTATCCTAAATGGTGCAGGTGAAGTTTGCGATAACCCTCGCAAATAACCCTATTGGTGCAGGAGCCTTTCCAGGCAGTCTTCTTTAAGACGTATTCAATCCCTTCTAGGAGCTTTTCCAGGCAAACGGGGTTTTACAAAGGATTTTACAACAAAGATTTTCAAAAGGTTTCTCAATTGGGTTTATCACGTTAGTCCCTCGGCAGTGATATTCTCCAAAACATCATCAATAACAATCAAAGGTGCTATCTTTCTTTTCAGAGCTACTAACATACTTTAACTGACAATCATGCATCATTCAACTAACATACCTCATTCATACATAATGCATATACATACACCGCTCTCATTTATTTTGAGAAGCTCACTGCATCAGGCATCGCATGCATCATAACATTGAATAAAATTCAGGTTGCATTTTTAGGCCGCACTACAATCAAAGTAAGTGGTTCCTTTCGAAAGCATCTGCTTCACATCCTGAGAAATGGTATTTACCTTGGGTGGCATCTGTAAGCCCATCTCCCACAGAACTCTTCCCAACAAACGCAAATTTTAGGGCATTCTCAGTGTTCAATCATCTCCTACCTTTAGATCACGATAGGCAGACGTGCTTATCCGACTCTTCAGGTTTAAGAAGATTGAACAGGGGCAGCTGTCATACCCCAAAATTTGCCCTCCGCATTTCATCCTCAATGATTCAAGGTTCAAGGGACTATTCAAAGTAGCATTCTCCTATAAATTGGAATAGAGGTGTGGATAACAGGTATTTTGGGACCCAAGCGCTTGGGCCCAATTATTACAAGGGTTTTATCATTTTTAATGGTATTTCGGGGTTTTATTAACATTTTGATTATTATTTTAACATGACTAACTATTTGTATTTAGCATTATTAATTTTTACTATTAATATTAATAGGATTAATTAGGTTTATTATTTTAATTAGGATTTAGTAATTATATATAATAGAATTATCATTATTGTTATTTTATCATTATTATTTGATTTTATATTTGTTGTTTTAATTATTTGTGTATATTCTGTATATATTTTATTATTTAAATTGTATCAAAAAGGAAAATCATGATTTAATGGTCAAAGGTCCCAAATATTTAATTCGCTCCAACCAATCAGAAAAGGGCTGGAAAGATTTATTGGGAAAATTTCAGGGTGGAAAACGTGAAGGAGTATGCAGACCAAATGGGAAAGATTGCATATGAAGTTAGAATCGAATCCCAATCTTCCAAAATGCAAGGATCTGATTCAAATTCCTAAACCAAAAAAATCGGTCTCCTATATATGGACAGTTAACCTAGACGCAGAGGGGGGATTGGCCGCGGGAGGACCAGGCCGAAGAACAAAAATTCAAGAAACAAGGTGGGTTCAGTTTCGGCCATTGCAGCAATTCCAAAGGATTCTGAAGATCCCTTTGCCTTCCCACAGGATTTCTGAAGCGATCTAGACATCCCTCGAGCCTCTCCAAGCGCAGAATGGACGTCTGACGTCCACGGTTTGGTCGTATATTTTTTAGATTCGATTCCTTAAATTCGTGCATTGGAAATACGTTTTGATCATATATATGTGTTCGTGTGAATGTATGGAGCATGTTTGAGTCATTTAATTAAGTTGTTGATGTAAATATGTCAATCCACCATTGTTAGGTTTCTTATAGTTTGAAAAGGGGATTGTTGATACAGGCAAAATTAGGAGAAAATATTGTTATGGACATGCTTAGGGAACGATTCCGAGTTGATTCATGGCTTCTTCTTAAATTTATATTACGTATTAGTGATTTTTTGAGAATTTGCAGGTCTATGGCATCATTCCAAAACCGTTGCCAAAAGTCCTATTTTCAAAAAAAATAGATGGAGAAGACGATACAGGCTGAGCGTGTTTCTTTGTTTTTTTATTATTTTTAAGTCGCTTCTTTTTTGTTCATAACTATATGCGTTTCAATAAATGACACCAAATGAATCTCGGCCTGATGGCTGAAGGGTGCATGCATTATATGTCAAGACCCGAGTTCGAATCTCCCAGGCCACAGTACTTTTAATATTTGAATGTCATGAAGAGTGGGTGGATCTAGTGCGTGCACGTTATATGCCTGACCACCATATGCCCTCTCCATTCAACCATCAGATTGCCACCACCGCCAGATCCAACGCACACAGGACTGGGGATTCATCATGCACCCTCAAGACATCAACATACAGGATCAGCACCCAAGGTTTTCTTAATTGTTTTGTTATTTATTTATTTGTTTGATGGTTTTATTAAATCAATATTTTTTAGTGTATATAATTGTTAAATTAAATAATTAAACTAGGATTAGGGTTTTCCAACTGATTTAGTTTCATCCAAAAACAATCATAGAATTTTATTCGCTTCGATTAAATCAATTGATCGCGGTGGGTAATAATCAAATAAATTACTTAATTCTTAAATATAAATTAAAATAACATTTATTCTGCTAAATGGTTTTAACCAAAGCTATTGGTTACGATGATTAGCATTTTCCCTTTATCAAAGTTCGTTATTATTTGTAATCGAATCTATCGATTATGAGGGGTAACGATGATTAAAATACGCACATTTGCTATTCGCGATAATCAATCTATCGATTATAGTGGTTAGCAATCCTCCCTTTAATCCGTTAGCCATGGTAATCAAATCTATTGATTATTGCAACTAACGGTAACAAACTAAAAACCAGGGTTGTACGCCCAAATCTAAAAAAAACACTAAACCACGATACTACAGTTTTTCAACACTGCGATGTTCACAACTGCGATAAGGTAATTCAAAATACCTTCGAACATTTGCATTTCAAAACAACTTCAAATACAATCAAATTCAATTCTAAGGCGTACAACCCTGTGCCCGAACTACGTTGACTCTGATTATCCATAAGGAGATACGTAGGCATTTGGCAACAAGGCGAGTCCCCCTCCCTAAAGTCTCAATTTTCCCCTACTCAGTATTTTAGCCATAAACCTTCACCTTAGATTCAAAGCCAATAGGAAAGGGTTGAGGGTGCCTAACACCTTCCCTCGACCTGAATATAGTATCTTACCCTGATCTCTATACTGCGTAGGGTTTCCTATTCGCCCTTCAGAATAGGTGGCGACTCTAAAACATTAATTTTTAGGGCAGGTTGCTACACATGGTATGACAAACCCTTATAAAAAAGGACCACTGTGCTTCGGGCAAGGCACCTGGCTTTTAAGTTCATGGTTCGATAGTACAGAAACCATTTTTATCTTTGAACATATAAACAACGAAAACAGGAAATTGCATTTACTCTTCATCAAAGGAGATCACATCCTCAGCTTCCCAGTTGTTCAATCTATTGTTGTGAGCAGGGAATATCCAGCTGTTCCAATTGCAGTTGTCTTCTTCGTCTTCCATATCATTGATTCGTTTGGTAGTGAAATGAGCTGTTGATCCTTCGGGATAAGCAAGATACTCTGCTGGATACGAGAGCTCAAGCTGAGATACTTCTGTTGGATGAGCGAGATACCCAATAAGAATGTCCCATCCGGTTGGAATGATGTCTTCAAGGGAGACTTGTGCATTCTGGGGAGCAGTGTATTGTGTCAGGAAATCATTCTCGTTATTTGGTGTTTTCCAGACTTCTTCAGGAGCGACAGGGCTTGTGAATGTCATATTGTCTTCGAAATGGTTGTCCCATCCAGTTGGGGTGATGTCTTCAATAGCGGTCTGTGAGCTCAAGGGAGCAGAATACTTCACCATAAAGTAATACTTGCCACTTGGTTCTCCTAGTGTATCCCAGACTTCTTTTGGACTAGGTGGACTTTGGTATTGCTCAGTGATGGAACTTGTGAAACTTTTGCGATCTTCAAACTGATCACCCCATCCAGTTGGGGAAATGTCTTCCATGGCAACAAAAGAACTCTGAGGTGCAGTATACTTTACTAGAAAATCATACCCGCCGCTTGGTTCTCCCAAAGTATCCCAAACTTCCATGTAAACAGGTGGAACTTCATTTGGATATTGCTGAATAATATAGTTCAAAAACACTCCATCGTCTTTAATAGCATTCACTCCTTGGCTGATGAAATGTGACATTAATCCTCCAGAACGAGGACTTTGATCGTTCTTCTGATTTCCATTAACATAGCCCATACCTAGCTTATCGAATTTGTAAGGTACATCGAGGAGTTGTCCCCATACTGTGCAACCACCTCCTTCGACCACAGCTTTAGCATCTTTGAGAGAAGCCATAGTTGGAGTTATTTTTGTAGCAGGAGTAGCAGAAATATGTTTGGCAGTAGAGACACCTGGAGTGACCACTTCAAAAGATTGGCAGGGAGTTTCGATGATTTCGCCATCCATCTCAACATACTTGGAGTTACTCAGGTGGCTAACCACATATTCTTCTTCGCCATAAACTGTGACGACCTTGCCTTTTACCGGATACTTTAACTTCTGATGCAGGGTAGAAGTTACAGCATTTGCCCCATGTATCCAAGGGCGTCCTAGTAAACAGGAACATGCTGGATGAATTTCCATCACGTAAAAGGTAGAATCAAAGATCTGAGAGCCCACTCTAATTGGGAGCTTCACTTTTCCGTTTACTGTTCTTGTTGACCCGTCGAAGGCTCTTACCACAACATCGCTTGGTTGAAACACAACTCCTTCGAAGTCAAGTTTTTCCAGTACCGCTTTTGGTAACACGTTCAAAGAGGAACCGTTATCTACCAGCACATGAGACAGAGTGGTGTGGTTACATTCAATAGAGATGTGCGGGGCTTTATTGTGATTTTTCCCTTCAGGAGTTAAATCAGCATCAGAGAAACCGAGACCATTATTCACTGTTAAATTGGCCACACAATTTTCAAAATGATCGACTGAAATCTCCTGTGGTACATATGCAGCTTTCAGGAACTTCATCAGGGCCTTGGCATGAGCTTCTGAATACTTTAGCAGAGACAGCATTGAGATCTTTGAAGCAGTGTGCCCCAGTTGTTCCACAATATTGTAATCACTTTTGCAAATGATTTTCAATATTTCCTCCATTTCTTGCCTCGATGGATCCTCAACAGTGACTTCCACCGGTACGTGAACAGGTTCAGCTAGTGCCTCTTTGCCTCGAGCATTGATATCTTGATTAGGAACTGGGATTTGGACTGGATTAGTAGCAACATTTGAAGAAATTTCTGGTAAAAAGATCTTTCCACTTCTCGTAATCTTACTAGTACCCACAATATTATCAACAGTTGGAGTAGTGAAATTCATGGCCTCTTCAGTCAAGGTGTCTTGCTTAACTCCATGGACATAAACATTAGTGTCATAACTCCACGGGACAGCTTTGTCTGAGGAGTATGGAAATGGAGCTGGATTGGTGATGATTACAGATGCCACTTTGGGTGCAGCAAAAATTTTGAAAGGAGCTTTGGTAGGGATTTTCAATGGTATGTTATAAACCAATGAGACGTCCTCTATTCTCATCCAATTTGAAAAAACTTCGCATAAATCGTCCATAGAAGGGAGTCTCTCAAACATAATGATACGACGATCCATCCAGTTTTGAATTCCTATTTTCTGTTTCTCACAACCATTGGGTAGGTATGCACAATAAAAGCAATCAGGGTCACAACATGGAAAGAAACCGGCTCGTATTAGCTTTCTTTTGACTTCAAGGAGCGGAGTTGACAATTCTCTCACATCATAGATATAAATAGTGTCTATGATAGCATTAACGGTCTTGTCGTGTTTCGGCATAGGTGTAGTGATAACACTTGGAGTCTCTGGAGGATCGAACTCAATTTCCCCAGCATCTATCATGTCTTGTATTTTATTTTTTAGGGCCCAACAGTGATCTGCGTCATGTCCTGGACAGTTAGAATGATATGCACATGTTGCATCGGGGCGATAACTTGGAGAGGAAGTGTTGACATTCTTTGGAGGATCTTTAAATGTGATCAGATTTGCTTTTAACAAGTGCTGCAATGCTTGAGAGATTGGCATATTGATTCTGGTGAAGTTCCTCCTTGGTGCATCTAGTCGACGCGTATACTTCGACGGTTGATCTTTTTGAGGTGCAAATGCAGAGATTAGGACAGCCCCCACAGATTGGTGATGCTCACTTTTGCGACCTTTCTGACTGTGCATTATATTGACTTCATTTCTCCCACCGATGGGCCTTTTTGTAATACCAAAGGAGGATCCTATTTGAATTTTTCCACTTTGAATACCGCTTTCGACACGCTCTCCAGTTATTATCAGGTAAGTGAAACCTGATGATAGCTTCCCAGTAAATGACTGTAGAAAGGGCCAGTTAAAGTGCCCATGAACATGTCGACCAACTCGCGATTAGATAAGGGTGGTTGAACCCTTCCAGCCAGATCTCTCCACTTTTGTGCATACCCTTTGAAACTTTTTTTTCATGCCATAGTCATGCCCCTTAGTTGAGTACGGGTTGGTGCAAGGTCAGTGTTGTATTGATACTGTTTGTAGAAAGCAACAGCCAAATCTTCCCAAGTATGAACTTTTGCACTTTCCAGTTGGTAGTACCACTCGAGTTGTGTACCCGACAGACTTTCGTGGAAGAAATGAATCCACAATTTGTTATCTACTGTATGGGGTAGTATCTTCCTTACATAGGACCTCAGATGTAGTTTTGGGCAAGAAACTCCATCATACTTTGCAAAGACAGGAACTTTGAACTTTGGAGGAATAACAATATCTGAGACGAGTCCAAGATCATTGAAGTCTAGACCAGGTATTTTTTGTATCTCCATAGCTTTCATGCGTTCTTCCAACTGCTGGTATTTGTTATCACCCTACTCGTCTTTGGAATGATAATCTTCTTCGTTAGAAGAAATAGAGGGTTTGGCAGAACCCTGGTTGCTGTGATTGTCTCCTTGATCACCTTCACCGACTATTTCAGGGATCAGCGCCTTTTTGGATCTTTTGACTGGGATTTTGACCTTTCTTGTCAGGTGACTTAAACCTACAGATCCTTTGGGCTTCTTTTTCTTCTTGATTATCAGGGCTTTCAGTTCTTGTTGCCCCTTTGCTAGCTCCAGAATTGCTATCTGAACTTGGGCGTTCTGTGCTTCGAGATTCTTGACGCTTGTTTCAGAATCCATCTCTTCTGACTGAAATAAACAGCGAGGAGATGAGAAACCTGTCATGTAAACCTGTTATGCAATGTTTATGAATGAAATGCATATGCAATGTTTTCAAGGATCTTGGAATTTAGATTTGTTTAAACAAAAGAGAAACAAACATGTATTAGTCAAACAATTATTTCTTTTTTCTTTTTTTTCTTTTCTTTCTTTTTTTCTTTTATTTGCCTCTTTCGGGCTTACAAGATAAAATAAAGAAAATAAAGGATCCCTCAGGCCTCCCATGGACGCTTTCTCTTTGCACCCAGGAATGTGTTGATCTGTTGTTCTTCCTGGAGTTGTCTGGTGAGTTCCAACACTTTCCTCTCATAGTCTTGACAGTATGCTTTGAAGGTGTCTCTTTCTCCTTTTAGTTGAACCCAAGATTTTTGCAATTCTTCTAGGTCAGTCGGCATGTCCGGATGTAGAATAACTCGAGTCGAATACAATGCCACGGATAATCATGTCATGAGGACCGTTTCTTCGTGCATATCCAAATTGGCGCCAAGCTAAAAAGGGGTTGTAAGTGATGCCTCCCTTGATGACAAGGAGTGGAACATTAGGGTACTCTCCACAATGGTCAATGAGAGTGTTGTCTCTTTGAAAGAAATTGTTCCACCGGATACCTGAATGAGACAAAAAAATAATCCTGTGAGACCATTGCATCCTTTGTTCGTTTCTCAACACTGATCGGGGAAGGTGTAATGTAAACTATCTAACCAGTAGTGGTACACATCACATAAGAGTTCCTCGTTTCTTCATGGTACGAGTGTGTAGAGAATGTAGAATGTCTCCCAGCAATGTAGGTACCGGGTTGCGGGTTAGGAAAATGTTGATAATGTGCACACTTATGAACTGGTCGGGATTAAGGAATAAAACCAACCCATAACTCAAAAGAGCCACAACTTCTTCAAAAGCTAGGTAACTTCTGTTTTTTAGTAGTAATCGAGCCTTTTCCATTAAGAACTTAGCAAGCTAGCCCTGGACTTCACTCTTTGTTTCCCAATTGGACTCGATTTCTGACTTTCGTAAATGTAAGGCAGCAACAATGGTTTCAGGTTTTGGAATCTTTTCTAAACTAGTGAAAGGTAATTGATCTCGAACAGGTAATCCAATTAGTTCAGAAAACTCTTCCAAGGTGGGTACTAACTGGTAATCAGGAAATGTAAAACAATGATGTTCGGGATCAAATAATTGGAACAGGACCCGTATCATGTCTTCTTCAAATTTTGAGGTAACCAAATGGAGTAGGTGACCGTGCTTTTCGGTGAATTGAGCATTTCTGGGAAATTCTGATATAAAGTCCTTAAGTTCAGATGATACTGTTGAGATGTTGATCCGGATATAATCTCTGGTAGCGGGAGCCATTACCTGTAACAACAGAACAAAGGTAAACTCTTCGATCCTTGAAATGATTAGTGAGAAAATGATATGTTTATGATGCTTATGATGTCATGATGTCAAACATGTGGCAAACACAAACAAATCAAACAATAGCCTTAGGTTTTAAGGCTTGCATGAGGTTCATAGGTGATACCCTCCCCACTGAAGTTGAGTTGGTTTAAACCTGTCTTAAAATAGTATTCGGGTTCTATGATCCTTGGAGACAACATCTCAATACGGCGCTCGAACGGCCGATCAAAATATGCCTCGAGGATAACTAACTTCGATCAATTTCAAAGCTAGTCACTTAATAGGCCGCAAGTCAAGTTCAACTAAATGTTCTAAGACAAATTAGTGTTTAATGACATTTCGGAAGCCTAACATACTCCTTGATCGTTTTCAAGCGATATCAGTATAGACTAAAGTGTCGCACTAACGGTGACTACCAGATTAACCGTATCGGTACATGCCGTACAGTTTCCTTGGTCTATTGTCACATACTTAAGGTATCTCGAGATTCGGGTTAGAATCTTTCACACAAGCAAATACCCAGACAAACCTTTGAAAAATAGAACAATCAAGACAAGCAATTGAAAACATCGAAGTGATCTAAACTCTAAGGTAACCCCTTTTGAAAACATTTTGTTTTTGAATTTCCCCAACAGAGTCGCCAGTTCTGTCGCCCTCGCTTTTTTCTATCTCTCGTGAGAGATACGAACTGACTCTTCTTTTATTTTTTGAGTTTTGAAAATCAGAGAGTTGCCACCGACTTTTATTTTATCCAATTAAGGAAAGGTTTATAAAAGAAACAGAAAAAGACCTTTAAGAGATTTTGGGTTCGAGGGTAGGTTATACAAAGGGAAGGTGTTAGCACCCCTTTGTATCCATGGTTATCCATGGGCTCTTAATTTCTTAGCTCACTTGTTTTGAATCATTTGTCTTGCCTTGAAATGCTTGTATGTGGTTTTAATATACCTTTGTAAATTAACTTTGTAATGATCCTTGTGTGGATGTATACAAAGTGTTTTATCTTTTGAAAAGATGTTTTGAGAAAAAAGATCTTTAACTTCGTAATGATCCTTGATTGGATATATACCAAGTGTTGTCTTTTTTGAAAGTTTTGTTTTGAAGAAACAATGAGACGTTTGTTATTTTGATTTGATTTGAGCAAGCAATTAGGAGATCTACCCTAAACTTATAAGGTCCTTTCCCATTTCTTTTAGAAAATTCTCCTTTGATCGGATGTAAACAAAAGTTTGGATTTGAAACAGTAGAATTTGATTTTTTTTGAAAAGAGTAACAGAGGGATTACCCTAAGAGGTGCAAGTGTGATTGTGTTTTGATTCAGATATTTTTATCTTTGAAGTTAGTGACCTAACGCTTCAGTTTTTATCTTTGACATACACGCAGTTTTATATGTACAAAAATTAAAGTGCAGGAATATAAAATGCGGAAAGTAAATCTACGCTATTACATCGATTGTGCGGGAAATGTAAACTACGCTATTTACATGATTTTGACAACCTATACACTTTATCTATGAATTTAAATTGCAATAAGATAAAAGGAAGTTTTTTTTTTGGATTTTTAGATGGTTGATTTTAATTAGAATTAATGCATAATTAATTTAATTAAATGAGAAAAAGGTAGAAATAAAATTTAAACCTAAAAATTAAGTCTAAAATATATTCATATTGCTTATCAATTAATTTTAAAATAAAACTAATTTTGTGATTTTTTAGAAGTTGTTTTGAAAATTATTAAGTTAAATTAACATATAATTATACAAATAATTACACACATAATTAAAACTTAAAGAGAAGAATATTCTAAATATGTACAAAATTAGTCTATAATATATAAACTTAATTTAAATAAAAAGAAAATATTTTTTTGATTTTTTTGATGGGTTAAAATAATTAAAAGGCAAATATTTAAGTATATACTAACTAATTAAACAAAATATTTTAATTATTGAGAAAAATATTTTTTGTATATACCTAAAAATATTTTTTGTATATTTTTCTGATTTTTAAAACTATTTTTTAAATAATTATTGAAAGAAAATTAAATAAAATAGAAAAATATATTAATTATGATCCTGTGTGATAATCAGTAGAGTCCATGATATGGATGTGCATTCGTGAGCATTGGATCTTGAATTAATGAAATCAGATGGCTGCAAACATAGGGCACATGATATGATAGTGGAACGTGAAGCACATGATTGGTCTGAACTTCAAAATACACGCTGTCATACCCCAAAATTTGCCTTTCATATTCCGTTCACAATGATTCAAAGTTCAAGAGTTTCATCCAGTCATTCTCTTGAAAATGAGTCACCTAAAGGTAGGGTTTGGTATTCTCCTGAGGGAACTAGCAAAACAAGGTCTCTAATGAAGTTCCCCATGATTCATTATGATCCAAGGCACCTCTATGTCAAAAAGTCAAGGCCCAATTCCAAAGATTACTTGTTCAAATAGTTCAAAAGATTCACAGCCAACTGGTTTGACCTAAAAGTCAAACATAATCAAAGCACAGTCAAAAGCTCTCAATTTTGGGCCAACATCAAGTGAATTAAAGTATATCCATCATTTGATCAAAGATTGATCATGATTCCATTAATAGAAACTCAGAAATGAACAAGTGCAAAAAGGTTCAAATTAGGGTTTATTTAGGAGAAAGTCAACCCAACTTTGACTGGGCATAACTTTCACATGGAACATCAAATATTCCCCACTCAAAGCCCATTTTGAAGGAAATTGGATCCTTTACAACTTTGTCTCTCACAAGCCAAGGCCATAAATGCTTCATTTGACAGGTATGATGCAAAAGATTACAGGTCACTTTCAGGCATCCTTCAAAAGCAGCTTTTTGTCAAGGAAGATATAATCAAGATAAAAGCTCCAAATGAAAAATAAGTTCCAAAGTGTCTTATAGAGGACATCTTGAGGTTTCCAAAAATTCTTAGAACTCCCTCATAGCTTGAAAATTGAGTGAGATACGCTTGATCAAAGTTGAGCAATTTTTTGAGGCAAAATGTGAAATAAGAAGGTTCAAATTGGAAAATTTTGCAAATGGGCCTATAGTATTATGATGCAATCTTGGTCCATAAGTCATTAGCATGCCCAAAATCATATGCCACGAAATTAAACATCTTATTTGATTTAATATGATTTTTTATTTCATTTTTTAATGATTTAATTAAGATAAAAATCAAATATTTTGGTAAGGGAGATATTTTGATTGATTCCAATCAATATTAATGACAAAATATAATACAATTTTCGTGACAAATTGATTGGAGAAGATTGGCATAAGATAAAGCAAAAATAGAAGGTTTTGAATGGAGAATAAAATCAAATTTCTTAAGATTGGCAAGATTGGATTCAAAGACTTTTTGGACTATTTTATTGACCTAATCCATTGCCTATGAGTATCTGAAGCTATGCACACGAATAGGGGGTTGAAATTCTGCTCAGAAGCATATATTTAAGAACCAAAATTTTGTCAAAAAACTCATCGATTTCAAGGATTGGAAGCGTTTCAAAGAGGTTTAAGCATTGCTTTATGATCCTTGGGACTTTCTGAATCTATTGGGATCATCACGCGGCTTCAGCAACCCCAGATTGATCTCCATTTAACCAAGGTAAGTCATTCTGAAATTTGGATCGATGGCCATAGGATATGCATCTTCATGTCAATTTGTGTGCGTATTATGATTTGTATGTGTGTTGCGAACGTGTACCATTCTTTAATTGAAATTCTGGGCAAGATTAGCACTGATCACCATTGTTGGCCGTTAGGGTTTTAGGAGTTTGCAATTAGGGCTTTTTGTTAGAGTGAAAATCAAATCAAATTGAAGGTGTGGTGGGATTCGTGCGGTCTAGACGAAGCTTTTGGATGTATCGCGAAAGGTTTATACGTGCATATGCTTGATTCGCTGTTTTCCAGGTTGGATTTGCTACGAAGGAAAAACGTAGCTATTTGGTAGCTATTGGTTCTGAAAATTACAGGTTGAATGAAGACGATGATGGCGTGGCATCAGGGTATTGGGTGTTTTAAGTTTTCGCGCGCGTTTCTGGCTAGGGATCTGATTATTTTATTTTATCTAACGATTGTGTTTTATAAACGCGTGAAGCGTTTTGCTGGCTTGGTAGAGAGATGCGTATGGGAGTGGAGGGTTATAGGTTCGAGCCCTCCCTCCAACATTATTTTTCTGAAATGCTTGCTTCTTGATCCAGTGAGCGCTTTACCCTACAGAACACCATACACCTCAAATCCGGGCCTCTAATCCACCACTCAGCCAGATCCAATGCCCAGGATTGATCCTTATATCATGTGCTATACAAATGGCCACATGGAATCCTAATCCTAATAAACTAAAATAATTTTAATCAATCATTTGTTTTAATTAATTCTTTTAATATATTATCTATATATTAATAATTATTTTTATAAATAAAATTAATATGTGATATTTATATTAAAAATTCTAATTTGTTGTTCGTTCCGATTAAATCAATTAATCGCTATGGGCAATAATGAATTTTAATTAAAATGTTATTTAATTAAAATATAATTAATTTCTATTTGGTTAAATGGTTTCGACTATCTTATTAGTCGCGATGATTAATCTTTTATTTCCCTCATTTCAATTCGTTGTTCTTTTTAATCAAATCAATCGATTACGAGGGGTAACGATACAAATTAATTCATAAAAATTATTAAAAAATACTATAATTCATTATTAGTGATAATCGAATCAATCGATTAAAATTGGTAATGATACAACTATTAATCTGTTAACTATGGTAATTGAATCAATCGATTATTGCGGTTAATAGTACAAATCAATATCAGGGTTATACGCCCAAACCTCAAAACACTTTTCAAACCTTTCAAAACCTCAATATCAAACTACGGATTTTCATCCTCATTCAAAACTACGATAGGCTACTCAAAGGCCTCCAAAACCATATCAAATCAAATTTCAAACTCAAAGGGCGTACAACCCGTCGCCCGAACTACGTTGACTCTGATTCTCCCTAAGGAGATACGTAGGCACTTGGATAACCAAGGCGAGTCCCCCTCCCTAAAATCTCAATTTTTCCCCAATTCACTTTCTTAGCTATTAAACCTCAATATTTTAGCCATAAAACTATTACCCTAGATTCAAAGCCAATAGGAAAGGGTTGAGGGTGCCTAACACTATCCCTCGACCTGATTATAATAACTTACCCCGAATCTCTTAACTGCGTAGGGTTTTCTATTCGCCCTTCAGAATAGGTGGCGACTCTAAAAGCTTAAATTTTAGGGCAGGTTGCTACAGCTGGCGACTCTGCTGGGGACTAACTATAATAGTGAATACTATGCTCCTATAGGTTTTAGGTTTTGGCAGGGTTTAGGTTTGGCAACCTTTTAGGGTTTGGCTAATTTGCCTTTTTTAGGGTTTGTAATTATTTTTTATTTTTTTTAAATTTTTATATTTTTTATTTTTTATCTAAAAATATTTATTTGTTTATAATATGTTTATATTTAATTGTTTATGTGAATATATTTATATTTTTATTGTCTGCTGTTATATTTTTATATGCACTGCTGGGCGTATTATGTAATGTTAAAACCTAAGTGTGGGAGTTATCCTTGAGATCAGGGGGGACTTGAATCGCCTACGAGTCTCATTGATAACTCCACTCAGAGTGGGTTGAATATCCGGAAATGTTCAATACGAGGCTTGACCTTGTTGAGGGCAGGACTTGGTAGTCAGCTGATCTCTCAGAGAAACTACCCCAAAAATTCGAACCTCATTGGGTAAAATGAGTTGTTCTAAAATCTGAAGAGACAAAAAGTCTCGGAGACTAGGAACGACCCCATGAGACCTTCTAGAACCCCCCATAAAAAGGTAGGCTCCCTAGAGCCGCTACGTCGAACCTATGAACTTATGAACCTAGGGCTTATGTGATTATGTGCTATATGTATATGTATATATATATATATATATATATATATATATATATATATATATATATATATATATATATATATATGTGTTGATCATTATTTTTTTATTATTTCTTTTTTCCATTCATCATACATCATGTGCATTCTTGCATCATATCTTATTCAAAAAAAGAAAGAAAAAAGGATATCATGCATATCATTCATGGCATACACATCATTTTCATGGCATTAAGAGAAGATTTCTCTTCTATCTCCAGAACAAGGGACCATTGGGAAGGATAACCTAATATCCCGACCGTCTTATCGAACAAGATTTCAGCAAAAGAAATCAATGGATCAGCTGGAACAGAATCAAGCCGCCCTTTGTGAGGAAGTGGATCAGCTGAAGGTTAGTATGGAAGAGGTTAAAGGAGGTATGGCTCAGATGCTAGGGTTCATGAAGGCCCTCCTAGATAAACAAGACAAGGCAAAAGAGGTTCAGTCTGGGGATACCCTGGTTCAGGATGAGATCCCTAACAACGAAAACCCGCTGCTAGGATTTGTTTCAGGCTTTGGCCCGGCTAAGGACAAACCTCAGGTCCGATCTGTCAGGAGAGCTATCCAGTTCCAAGAGAAAGGAGAGACCTCCCAAGAAGGATTTGTCCCCACTCCACAAACGAAAGGGACAACCCGCACAGTTTGCATTCCTGCTAGCAATGTCCCTAGGGATGCTGATTACCTGGATCTACAATACAGAGTGCAAGAGGTGAACAACACAGACCAAGCACCTCAAACGCAACAGTCTAATCCCAACTCTAGGGAAGACTCCAAGGATAGTGAACAAATCAAGGCGCTAGAAGAGAGACTAAAAGTGGTAGAAGGATACGATGTCTTTGACGTGGATACCTTCGAAATGAGCTTAGTCTCAGACTTGACTATCCCACACAAATTCAAGATTCCAGACTTCGAGAAATACAAAGGGCTCACGTGTCCGAGGAATCACTTGCGCATGTTTGTGCGAAAAATGACTGCTTATGCTCACGATCAAAAGCTAATGATACACTTCTTCCAAGAAAGTTTAAGCGGAGCGTCTATTGACTGGTACATGCAACTGGAGAAATCCTATATCCGAAGCTGGAATGATCTTGCTAACACATTTTTGAAGCAATACAAGTACAACCTGGACATGGCACCCAATCGGATGCAATTACAAAATATGTCGCAGAAAAAGGATGAATCATTCAAGGAGTATGCCCAAAGGTGGAGGGAAATGGCTTCTCGAGTCCAACCTCCCTTGATGGAAAAAGAACTGCTGGACATATTTATGAGCACTTTGCAAGGACCGTACTACGACAAGATGGTCGGAAGCATATCTTCTGGGTTCTTGGACTTGGTAGTCATTGGTGAGAGAATTGAAGATGGAATCAAAAATAGGAAGATACAAGGGGCACCCTCCGGTTCCTATCACACAAAGAAGTCATATGACGGAAAAAAGGAATCCAACACTGTGGGGGCAATCATGGGTAATCAGACCCCAGTATCACAGCAAAGGGATCAGCAAAAGCAACAAGGTGGCCAGCGCACCTGGAGGTCAGAGCCAAAACAATCATTCACCTTGTTGTACATGCCACTGTCTCAAGCTTTACAACTTTTGCTCAGTCAAAACTTGGTAACTCTGCTACCTCCATACTCAGCTCCAGTTAACCCCGCTCCCGGGTACAAGCATCATGCTAGGTGCGCTTATCATTCAGATAGTCCTGGTCATGATACAGAGGATTGTGGGCCGTTAAAGCACAAGATCCAAGATTTGATTGAAGAAGGGCTCGTTGAGTTCGAAGATCCTCACAAGTCTAATGCCATAGGTGGCTAGAAGGAGTATTTCTTAGATCATTAGTTTTGTTTTCATTTGCAATTTCCTTCCGTTTGTTTAAACATTGGTCTTACGACATATGCTATGTACTTTACAATAATCATTAATGCATTGCTTACGTTTGTCTTGATTTATTCCTAGTGTTCTCGCTATATTTAAAATTGTGTTTTTACTTGGTTTTCTTCTTTGTGATATTCAACTCTCGTTAAAACCGTACACCTTTAGAGGGAGAATGACGAAAACGATACCACAATTTCGTACACTATGCTTTCGAACAGACCGTGTTGACGATGTACAGGCATTGTTTCAATTCCCAAATAATGGAGATATAAGGATGTTAATCCCTTGTCAGCCCCTTTGAGCCTAAAAGCAGTAGGAGTTTTCCTTCATATAAAATAAAACCCTTCATACATAACCTGGGGTAGGGTAGCTGCTCAGTTAACTTAATTATTCCGAGTTGTTCCTTTGAACGTAATCACCGATGGTTCCCCGTCATCATTAAGTCCGGCAGTCGATATCCGCAAAGAAAAAAGAGAAAGCAATGCAAGGGCCTGCTAAGTTAAAACCTATTAAGGAGACTTAGGCAGAATTTGGTCATCCCGCTGACTGTAGTTTTAAAACGAACAGTTCATGCAAAAGTTAGGGATAACAAAGTTGAAAAGAGGTCACTATATACCTCGACAAAAATATTACAAGGAAAATGACTGCCTTTGCAAATAAATCTTTGGTTTTTGAACCATCATGAACATCAGTATTCCCAAAGTCTTTTGGAGCTTAAACGCATGGTCAACTGAGCATAGGACTGGAGAACATCACGAAGATGGGGATGGGTACAAATAAACTTTGAGCCTCTATCCTTTGTTTCTTTAAATTGTGAACCAGGCCACATTACAACCCTTAAGAGTCCTAACTGAAGCATGGTTAGTTCGAAAGCATATCGTTACCAAAGGTATCCCGACTCCTTAAGGTCTACTATAACTCTTGAGTTGATATCACTTTCTTACAAAAAAAAACTTCATTTTACTCAAAAAATGTTTTTAAACTTTCAAGACAGACATATGCATTCGCATCTTATGAATTTCATTATAGAGTACACTTGTCTATGTGGATTCAAATGTTTAAACATCAGGGAGAAGTTGCATGGGGCATGGCTGATGGCTAAAAATCCTATTGACTGACGAAGTAGATTTAAAAGCTTGTCAAAAGAAGAAACATCTCTTACGCATGACTAGGATGGCTAATGTGTACACACGGCATAACTCGTCATTATACCATTTACATGGGGCAAATCTAATCAAGATCCATAGAATCTCTCAAAGACGCTGAATAGCCCATGGGGCAAGCCCATTACCTAGGAGCACGTTGCAAAGGTCACTTAGTATCAGATGGTGTCAATGCCACTCTCTCATCCTTTCCAGGAACCTTTATAGGGTATTTCTCAATCTGTCCATATGGTTTTCTTTAAGACATGTTCAAATACTTCTTACCCTTTCCAGGAGCCTTTTTCAGATAGTTTTTTTTAAAAGACCCATCTCCTTACCCTTTCTATTTTTCAAACCCTCTCAGATAATATTCTCTAAGACATATTCCTTTCTAAGAACCTGTTCTAGGTAGTCTTCTGTAAGACATCTCTTGACTTTTTCAGTTAGTCTTTTAAGACATATTCAAACTTCTCTTATGCTTCCAAAAACCTTGTCAAACTTTGTTTAAAGTACAGAGTCTTCTCTAAGACAGTTCACCATTCTTTCTAGAGTGATCTTCTTCAAAATGTTTTTCCTAAGTTTTGTTTAAAACCCCACATTCCTTAAAACAGTCTCCATCCTCTATAGGAATATTTTTGACCCTCTGCACAAACACATCCCTTTGAGCTTTGTTTAAAGCGCAATCTTGTTTAAGACAATTTCCCATTCTTTCCAAGGACCTCTTCAGGTAGTCTTATAGAAGACATCATCTCATTCTGAGTACTCAACAAATAATTGTCCGTCAGGATGCGCTCGAAACGCATGACTCATTCTGAAGAGCATCTGCTTCACATTCAAATCAACACTTAGCATCAAGGAGACCTCGAAATTGGACTAATCAAAGATGATCATTCCTGATAAAGACCCTTGAATGGGGAAACCACGTTCAGAGGGTTCTCCTAAAACAGGGGCATAAAATCAAGGATCCTATTGACTAGGGGCACATCTTTCAAGAATTCAAACACTGGGGCAATGCATATCAGGCAAGACATGGTGAAACTCGAGTTCCCTCTAAAGGTCCCTCCTTCAGATTAAGGGGCACGTCTCTCAAAAATTCTGATATTTGGGAAGTCACACTTGTATCACACAGGGAGCATTGTTGCATAATTAATCTTCCCACGCCCGTACTATTTACGTCCCGCAATGTGGGATCGGCATACATGCATAATTCTCATTTATTTTGAGAATCTCATTAAATGACACATGCATCATGACATTGCATAAAACTAACACTGCCTTTTCAGGTCACGTCATAATCAAAAGGATGTTATCATCAAATTACTGCGCAAATACGATCGTATAAACGATTCAATCTTAACAGAAACAATTCTAATACCTTATTCCAAGTCTTTCTTCAAAGACAATCCAGAAGCAATCAAAGAATTTCTTACCTCGCCAGGTAGTCTTGTCCAAAACAGTTAACAACCTTCCCAAGCAGTCTTGTTCAAGACATATCCTAACCTTTCGAGTTAGTTTTGTTTAAAACGTTTCATGTCCTTTATAGGATCCTTTCTAGGTAGTTTTGTTTAAAACGTTTCATGTCCTTTATAGGAACCTTTCTAGGCAGTTTTGTTTAAAAAGTTTATAGGTAGTTTTGTTTAAAACATATCGTGCCCTTTATAGGAATCTTTCTAGGTAGTTTTGTTTAAAACATATCGTGCCCTTTATAGGAATCTTCCTAGGTAGTTTTGTTTAAAACGTATCGTATCCTGTCTAAGAGCCTTTCTAGGTGAGTCTTGTGTAAGACGTATTACATCCTTTCCAAAAACTTTTCTAGGTTAGTCTTGTTTAAGACATATCATACCTTTCTAGGTAATCTTCTTCAAACATATATCCAATCCCTCCTTATCCTCTCCAGGAGCCTTTCTAGGTCAGTCTTGTGTAAGACATATCTAAGCTACCCTTATAGTCTTGTTTAAGGCGTATCATATCATTCCCGGGAACCTTTCTAGGTTAGTCTTGTGTAAGACGTATCCTAATCTCTCTAGATAGTCTTGTTAAGACGTTCATATCCTTTACAGGAACCTGTGTAGGTAGTCTTGTTTAAGACGTACCATGCCTCTCTAGGTAACCTTTTTAAAATGTTTATCCAATCTTGTCTAAGACCTGCTTAGTTCTTTTAAAGAACTCCTCATTCAGTCTTCTCCAAGACATTCCTCCTAAGCATTGTTCAAAGCCTAAATTTCTTCGCATCAAACTTTGGTATACCCTATTCAGGAACCTCTTCAGGAAGTCTTATGTAAAAGATTACTTCACATCTCTTCAGATGCAATCAAATTATCCATGTCTGAAAAACATATGCTTTAGACAAGTATACTGCCAGGCAAATGGGTGGCATCTATAAGTCCATCTCTCACAGAACTCCTTCCCTACGCGAGCAAATTTCAGGGCATTTTAGTGTCCAATCATCTTCTACCTTTAGATCACGATAGTCAGACATGCCTATCTGACTCTTCAGGTTCAAGAAGATTGAAAAGGGGCAGTTGTCATACCCCAAAATTTGCCTTCCATATTCCATTCACAATGATTCAAAGTTCAAGAGATTCATCCAGTCATTCTTCTGAAAATGAGTCTCCTAAAGTTAGGGTTTGGTATTATCCTGAGGGAACTAGCAAAACAAGGTCTCTAATGAAGTTCCCCATGATTCATTATGATCCAAGGCACCTCTATGTCAAAACGTCAAGGCCCAATTCCAAAGATTACTTGTTCAAACAGTTCAAAAGTTTCACATCCAACTGCTTTGACCTAAAAGTCAAACATAATCAAAGCACAGCCAAAAGTTCTCAATTTTGGGTCAACATCAAGTGAATTAAAGTATATCCATCATTTGATCAAAGATTGATCATGATTCCATTAATAGAAACTCAGAAATGAACAAGTGCAAAAAGGTTCAAATTAGGGTTTCTTTAGGAGAAAGTCAACCCAATTTTGACTGGGCATAAATTTCACATGGAACATCAAAAATTCCCCACTCAAAGCCTATTTTGAAGGAAATTGGATCCTCTACAACTTTGTCTCTAACAAGCCAAGGCCAGAAATGCTCCATTTGACAAGTATGATGCAAAAGATTACAGGTCATTTTCAGGCGTCCTTCAAAAGCAGTTTTTTGTCAAGGAAGATATGATCAAGATAAAAGCTCCAAATGAAAATTATGTTCCAAAGTGGCTTATAGAGGACATCTTGAGGTTTCCAAAAAGTCTTAGAACTCCCTCATAGCTTGAAAATTGAGTGAGATACGCTTGATCAAAGTTGAGCAATTTTTGGAGGCAAAATGTGAAATAAGAAGGTTCAAATTGGAATATTTTGCAAATGGGCCTATGGTATTATGATGCAATCTTGGTCCACAAGTCATTAGCATGCCCAAAATCATATGCCACGAAATTAAACATCTTATTCGATTTAATATGATTTTTTATTTCATTTTTTAATGATTTAATTAAGATAAAAATCAAATATTTTGGTAAGGGAGATATTTTGATTGATTCCAATCAATATTAATGACAAAATATAATACAATTTTCGTGACAAATTGATTGGAGAAGATTGGCATATGATAAAGCAAAAATAGAAGGTTTTGAATGGAGAATAAAATCAAATTTCTTAAGATTGGCAAGATTGGATTCAAAGACTTTTTGGACTATTTTATTGACCTAATCCAATGCCTATAAGTATCTGAAGCTATGCACACGAATAGGGGGTTGAAATTCTGCTCAGAAGCATATATTCAAGAACCAAAATTTTGTCAAAAAACTCATCGATTTCAAGGATTGGAAGCGTTTCAAAGAGGTTTAAGCATTGCTTTATGATCCTTGGGACTTTCTGAATCTATTGGGATCATCACGCGGCTTCAGCAACCCCAGATTGATCTCCATTTAGCCAAGGTAAGTCATTCTGAAATTTGGATCGATGGCCATAAGATATGCATCTTCATGTCAATTTGTGTGCGTATTATGATTTGTATGTGTGTTGTGAACGTATACCATTCTTTAATTGAAATTCTAGGCAAGATTAGCACTGATCACCATTGTTGGCCATTAGGGTTTTAGGAGTTTGCAATTAGGGCTTTTTGTTAGAGTGAAAATCAAATCAAATTGAAGGTGTGGTGGGATTCGTGCGGTCTAGACGAAGCTTTTGGATGTATCGCGAAAGGTTTATACGTGCATATGCTTGATTCGCTGTTTTCCAGGTTGGATTTGCTACGAAGGAAAAACGTAGCAATTTGGTAGCTATTGGTTCTGAAAATTACAGGTTGAATGAAGACGATAATGGCGTGGCATCAGGGTATTGGGTGTTTTAAGTTTTCGCGCGCGTTTCTGGCTAAGGATCTGATTGTTTTATTTTATCTAACGATTGTATTTTATAAACGCATGAAGCGTTTGGCTGGCTTGGTAGAGAGATGCGTATGGGAGTGGAGGGTCATAGGTTCGAGCCCTCCCTCCAACATTATTTTTCTGAAATGCTTGCTTCTTGATCCAGTGAGCGCTTTACCCTGCAGAACACTATACACCTCAAATTCGGGCCTTTAATCCACCACTCAGCCAGATCCAATGCCCAGGATTGATCCTTATACCATGTGTTATACAAATGGCCACATGGAATCCTAATCCTAATAAACTAGAATAATTTTAATCAATCATTTGTTTTAATTAATTCTTTTAATATATTATCTATATATTAATAATTATTTTTATAAATAAAATTAATATGTGATATTTATATTAAAAATTCTAATTTGTTGTTCGTTCCGATTAAATCAATTAATCGCTATGGGCAATAATGAATTTTAATAAAAATGTTATTTAATTAAAATATAATTAATTTCTATTTGGTTAAATGGTTTCGACTATCTTATTAGTCGCGATGATTAATTATTTATTTCCCTCATTCCAATTCGTTGTTCTTTTTAATCAAATCAATCGATTACGAGGGGTAACGATACAAATTAATTAATAAAAATTATTAAAAAATACTATAATTCTTTATTAGTGATAATCGAATCAATCGATTAAAATTGGTAATGATACAACTATTAATCTGTTAACTATGGTAATTGAATCAATCGATTATTGCGATTAACAGTACAAATCAAAATCAGGGTTGTACGCCCAAACCTCAAAACACTTTTCAAACCTTTCAAAACCTCAATATCAAACTACGGATTTTCATCCTCATTCAAAACTACGATAGGCTACTCAAAGGCCTCCAAAACCATATCAAATCAAATTTCAAACTCAAAGGGCGTACAACCCGTCGCCCGAACTACGTTGACTCTGATTCTCCCTAAGGAGATACGTAGGCACTTGGATAACCAAGGCGAGTCCCCCTCCCTAAAATCTCAATTTTTCCCCTGTTCACTTTCTTAGCTATTAAACCTCAATATTTTAGCCATAAAACTGTTACCCTAGATTCAAAGCCAATAGGAAATGGTTGAGGGTGCCTAACACCTTCCCTTGACCTGATAATAATAACTTACCCCGAATCTCTTAACTGCGTAGGGTTTCCTATTCAACCTTCAGAATAGGTGGCGACTCTAAAAGCTTAATTTTTAGGGCAGGTTGCTACACACGCGCGCACAAACCAACCACTCAGAGGACGCCACGTCTCGTCTTCTTCATAAGAATGGATCTTTTACACCGCTCATTTGCAGGTGCTGTAAAAAACTTCAACCTATTACACCTGTACAACAACGAATACAAGCAAAATGTGAAAGAAATTTGGCGCGAGGCCATGGTTCAATTCGTCTGGTTCATACGAATTCAATGAGACCACTTTGAACCTGTAATTTTGCCTAATTCGAGAAGCCCTAATTTTGAGATCAAGAACCCTAAAATGGTGGCTTCGTGAATACTTGACCAAAACTTAATTAAATATCCAGAAACGATCAGAACATCAAACCAAGTTCAAATATATGATTACATCGTGCTAAATATGCATGTATAATGAGATTTTGGTTACTTTTTTTTTGAGCAAACTGTAACAGCCCGGATTTTATTATTTGACTAATTAAATTAAATAAGGATTTATTTACTTAATTTGGACGAAGTTTGATAATTAATTGGATCGTCGGTGTTATTGAGAAACGTGTTCAAATTATTAAGTGAAGTTAGAATTTATTCGGTTAATCGAAGAATTAATAAGGTGGAGCATGTAGAGAAATAATATTAGAAATAATATTATTATTGGATTTTACTTATTTGAGATAAAGTCGGATTTAATTGGATTAATTGGAAAATAATATTAAGGGTAATAATATTATTTGTTGGAGCATAATCATTTATTTGACTACCATATTTTATGATTGGGCCTTATTAGTTAGGAAGTGGAATTATTTGGGTAAGCCCAATATCATAAATAAAGATAGTAAGAGAGGAAATGAGAAGTAGGAGAATCATTAGTTCATTTCATGAGAAGAGAAGAGAGGAAATAAGGAGAAGAGGAGCAAAAGAGGAATAAAGAGAAAAGCTAGGGTTTGAAACACATTGAAGAGGTAAGGGGGAGAATCCTTATTATTATGGGTTAGTATGATTGGGTCAATGGGTAGCTATATAATTTAGGGATTTTGTTCTTAGATTTTGTTCTATGGTTTTGTAGTTGTTAAGTTTTGACAATAATCCTTGATTATAATTGATATAAGGGAAGAGTAGATATATGATTTTAGTTGTTTTAATTGATGAGGGATGTTGATTAAGACACATGGTATATCAATAATTAGGTTAATTTGAGTTTTAACAGTACGATATTGTATTTGGTTTTGCGGATGTATGCTGTCAATTAGAGTTATAATACTAATAGAAAATCGTATTTGCTACAGTATTATGATCCATGGTATAATGGCTGTTAATGTCTTATCATGCCTGATACTACTTAAATGTCTTACACTGTTGTAAAGCTAGAAAATGAGTAACAGTAGCATGCCAAGATAATTTTAAAGTTAATTACAGTAATATACAAGTATTGTGATATGAATTTAGAAGTTTAGATTAAATTAGTCTTGTAATATCATAAATAGGTGGGTGTATTATGATAGACAGTCGTTATCTTTAAAAAGATTAAGACTATTCAAAATTATAGCAGTAAGAAACTTATATGGTATTGACGCTTTAATGTAGTTTATCAAACTTAGTCAAGACAAATAAAAAGTGGAGTTAAGGACTAAAATAATTTATATAGATACAGTATAGGTACTTGATGTCTTGGTAAGAATTAGATTTTGTCATTTATTAGTTTAAGATTGAAATTTTATTTTGAATTAAGTATGAGATGAATTTAAGTTAACTGATATGTTTAAAATTGTGTTTGAGTTATTTTGAGTCATATTTTAATTTGTTTGAGTAACTTTGGTTTGTTAGAGTTGTCAGAGTTGTTTTAAGTTAATAAGAATCATACTTTTAATTATTTTCGTAACTCTGACATGTTTAGAGTTGTCAATTTAGGATGTCGGTGTTACATTCTCGTTCAAACTTTACAAACTCATAACTTTCAAACCATGAATCTGCTTTGAGTACCGTTTGAAGCTTTAGAAAGCTAGCGCGATATTCTTTTCAATAAAAAAATGGTCTTGAGCAATAGAATGTTAGAAATTGGAAATGGAATAGAAATAGAAGTGAATTAAATTAATATAGTTTGATATTAATTGGTTAAATTAATAGTTAAATTAATTGCAATGAGTTTAATTGATTGGAATATACTTAAAGTTGGATCAATTATTCGGTTTGTCGGTAAATTACGGTATTTTGAGGATTCGTCTGTAATTGTGTTTTGGCTTGAATATGTATGTTGAGAATAATATATGTATATGCCATGATGTTGTGCTAATATTGATTCTCTGTGGTTAGTTGGTTAGCATGAAATTAATGATTAATTACTTGATGTTGAAAGTGTGTGTTTATGTATAATTGGCAAAAATGAGAATTAACATGAGATAGTATAATTACTAGTGTTAATTGGATTGTGTGAATCATAATTGATTAATTGGCCTCTTATATGTTAATGATGTGTGTGTGTTGTGAATGTTGTGTACAATTGGTGGATAATTCATAGAGATGAATTATTGTTATATGCGGAAAGTTAAGATGGTAGAGATGATCTTAATTGCATATATTTATGATATTGTACATACGTTCATATCATAGTGTGCCTTGAAACATGGGTGGATTTGCTTTGAAACACAAGTGGGATTGGATTCTAGAGTGAATCGGAAGCCGTAACTATATGTTTACAATTGGTGGACTTTTGTCTTGTCCGGCTCGGAAGTGTGGCTTAGATTCTAGAGATATGAATCGGAGGCCCGTGAAACTTAGAATTTCACATTGGTACCACATGCATAGTGTCACATGTTTCATTGAGTCACATTAGAGTTATGTGATAGTTGATTATGTGCATTATGTTGTCGTGATATGTGCATGATTGTGATAATTGATTATGTGCATTGATGTCATAATGCTATGTGTATGGATTTGGTAATTGATTATGTACACTTGGTGTTGTGGTGATATTTGTATTAATTGACAATGGATAATGGATGACGTTTGAATGCGTAATTGGTTAAATGCGGGAATATGTGATAATTATGGCTATGTGCATAATTGAGAATATAGTATTGAGATATTATACACTTATACTTGTTGTACGTTTAAAGTGTGTGATTATATTGATTAGTATTAATTTACATGATTAGGCAAGGTGTAATGTCTTCCTATAATTATTGATTTAACCATTGTATCTTATTATACTTTCTTCATAATGGTTCGTATTCTCACCCTTCTGTTTTAATGTTGCCCTCGTTTGGCGACATGCAGGCTTGACGATTAGTAGCTGGCGTGTGATCTAGTCGGAGTTTCTTCTGAGTTGCTTGGTAATTAAGTAGTGAGTCGATGCTCTGGTCATGTGACACTGGGTATATTAGTCGTGTTGAACTCATGTTTCTATTTGGTTATGTATTATGTTTATGACTTGAGAACTTGTTATTTGACTACTTGTTGTTTGAGAGGCTTTCAAGCCAAATATTCTAAATTATGCTTTAATTTATGTTGATATGATTATTGCGACTTGATCATGGTATGGGACATGGATCATTTTATGAAACACATGAGTATTTAGTAGTTTCCGCTGTGAATGCATATTCTGGATAAAATTTGATTAATTGAGAAGTGTTATTTGAAATGACCAGGTGTATCATATATTGTAAGTAAATGCTGCTGGTTTTAAAGGTTTTTAGTTTTTGAAAACATCGATGTGACGCCCTTTTATTATATGCATGCTTATTCTCTGATTATATGCTTAATTATTTTGGGGTATAAAAGGGGTGTTACACAAACCGTGAGCTATGGAGCTTGATTCTGAGTGCTTTGCTTGTTGAAAATGATTGGGATATATTCAATGAAGGTTAGGGAACGTGTTTGAGTGTTTAGTTTTTATTGAAGTGAGTTGAAATTTAAAATTCGAATTCCAAATTTTCTTCAAAACTACAAGTTGCTACAAGAGTGGTATAAGCATAGTATTGGTTCTGAACTTGTGTGTGTCTTGTTACTGAAGTGTCCTACTTCATTTATAAGCAATGAAGTGCTTAAAATTGAACCTAAGAAGCATTGATTGCTTTGTTGAACTTTTGATTTTTTTATATTAAAAATCTTTGACTTTTTGACCATGGCTTGATCTTCTTGGTCTCTCTTGCTCTAGGCCTGCTTTGTACTTCTCTTTGTTGCAGAAAATAAGCTATCTTGATGACTCAAACAAGAGACAAAGCTTTGGATAATGATCTTGCACCATTTCTTTTTCAATTTAACTTTAAATGTAATAAAATTAAACCAAAAAAGAAATAAAAATGTTATGGGCCTTAGGTTGGTCGTGGGAGGCGAAAATTATACCCCGTACCCCTACATTTATCCCAATACCCCTACAATTTTAAAAAAATCCCAATTTTGTCCTTATTAAATTTTTAACTTTTCTTTTTTATTTTTTTTTTCAATTTTACTGAACCGGATATCCCAGGGGTGGGTGTTCCGGTTCCTTTTTTTTTCAATTTTACTGAACCGGATATCCCAGGGGTAGGTGTTCCGGTTCCTTTTTTTTTTCAATTTTACTGAACCGGATATCCCAGAATTGGGTGTTCCGGTTCTTTTTTTCAAGGGTATACACAATACACCACTAATGTAAAACGTTTTTACATCTCCATTAAACTCTAAAAAAGTTTAGACTTAAAAGGTATCAAAATTAATTTTATAAATTATTATTTTTTTAAATTTTATTTTTTCATAGATTTCTTTTGTAGAAAAAGATGAATTGATTTGTCGGCAAGGAATTGATTTGTCTGTTGCACAAAGCTCAGAATCTGAATGGAACCGTTAGCATCAATCTACGAACACGATGGCGACGACATATTCACCGACGCACTTCACCACTATTCCGCCGATTCCCCGCCGAAAACCTCCACCTCCAATTCCACCCTTTCACATTCTAAACCCATCTCCTCCGAACCTCACGATCCCCCTTCCAACCCAAGAAACAAGTCTTTCTCCAGAACACAGCTTTTGTAGAGCCTCATTTAGTGCATCATCTAGATTAGTGGTGTATTGTGTATACCCTTGAAAAAAAAGAACCGGAACACCCAATTCTGGGATATCCGGTTCAGTAAAATTGAAAAAAAAAAAGGAACCGGAACACCCACCCCTGGGATATCCGGTTCAGTAAAATTGAAAAAAAAAAGGAACCGGAACACCCACCTCTGGGATATCCGGTTCAGTAAAATTGAAAAAAAAAGGAACCGGAACACCCACCCCTGGGATATCCGGTTCAGTAAAATTGAAAAAAAAAATAAAAAAGAAAAGTTAAAAATTTAATAAGGACAAAATTGGGATTTTTTAAAATTGTAGGGGTATTGGGATAAATGTAGGGGTACGGGGTATAATTTTCGTGGGAGGCCCTTAACATTGTTAGAATCATGTTTGGATCATGAAAACTTGGCCCCTTTTGGAAAAAAAAACATTTTTGATCAATGTTGGTTTCATGCATTTTTCCAAAATATAGCCAACTTCAACAAGGCATAAATCCCTCAATTTTTATCATATGAAGGAGTTATTGTACTTTTTAGAAACCTCAAGATGTCCTTTACAAGCTACTTTGGAAACTTTTTTTCATTTGGAGAAGTTATCTTGATGTTATGGCCTTTGACAAAAAACCACTTTTTGTTGACTTTGAAAATGACCTGTAATGTCTAGGCTCATATTTTTCAAATGGTGTATCCAATGACCATGGGATCAATTGCATTTGAAAGATAATTGAATTTCCTTCAAAACAAGCTTTGGTTGGATTTTTTTGAATGAACGAGGAGAGAGTTATGGCCGGTCAAAGTTCAGTTGACTTTTTAGGAGAAAACCCTAATTGTGAAACTTAGGGTTTTGTTGATTTTTGATCTTTCCTTGATGAATTATGATCAACCAATGATCAAATGATGAATCTTTTGACAAAATATCGATGTTGACAAAAAATTTCATTTTTGACTGTCTATTGACTTTTCGGTCAAACTGGTCGTCTGTTGACTGTCTGAGCTGCTGACTGTGCGTCTGAGCGAATTGAAGTTTGAAAATTTGTATGGTGGTACTTTGAGATATATGGAGGTCCATGAAATCCATTTGAGGTCTCAAAAAACTTGTTCTCCTGAAAAAAACAAAAACCCTAGTTAGGGACTGTTCGTGTAGGAGACAGTTAAGCGTACCTGATTTCTGTGCAGTGCTGAGTCTCTCCTGATCATGTGATTGTCAGAAGACTTCTAGAAAAAAAATCTTGGAATTTTGAAATGCAAAAGATTGATTTGATTGATGGAACAAAACACGGAGAATTGCACTGTCAGCGGGTTTGACTATCAACTGACTGTTCAGGCATTAACGTAATAGTTAAAGTGAAAACTTAACAGTTAAAGTTAATCTTTCTTTTTTTTTTTGTGTTAATGGTGAAAATTTATTTACATGAGTTGTTAGAAAAACACCGACATAATAAATAATATATACTGTACGCGAATAAAATTACCGATAATAACCTTGAAAAATATTTAATGCACAGAAAAATAAATACTTAACTGGAAGAAAACACACAAAATATTATCTGGATAATTAAAATATAGTACGACAGATAGTACGACATTTAATACTGACAGTACAAATATTACATAATATAATGAATAGTACGACAAATAAACAGTACATTATTTGAAAGCAAAAGATACGACAAACTTTAAAAATGACGATTACAAACCCATGCTATAAATAACAATATATAGATGATCGGGAGTGTAAGCATCCTAGGTCCGCATTTTTCAGGACTGTGCAAACAGAAAAAGGACATGATCACCACCAAGACAGTGATGACCATAAGAAAACACGTATCCATCCATTTTTCCATTTTTGTCGGGGAAGAAGAGAAAATAAATATGAGGTGGAAATGAGAGAGATGAGATGAAATTTGATGTGAGAATTTATGGAAAAAAATGAGAGGTATTTATAGAGTGAAAAGAAGGATAGAGACGTTGGGGAATGAAGTGATTCCGTACAAAAAAGGAAAATTTGAGTGGTAGTAGGATTTGAAAGAAAGTGTATGGTAGGGTTTGAAAAGAGAGATGTATAGAATAAAGTTAGGATTTGATTTTGAAAGAAAGAGATTTGAAAAGAAAGGAAAAGATTTTGAAAATAATAGAATATAGTACAAAAATTAATGGGAAACAAAAACTAATAATAATTTACTCGTTACCAGTACAGTTTGAATCCTCGGACTCCGCGCCTGCAAAAATTTAATTCTATTCCAATTGCGTCAGTACCATTTAGCGTGTGTGAAGTGATAAACAGTAATTGGCGTTTGTGTAAGAATAAATTCAATAGCGAACCAAAATACCGTATAAGAAAAAATTCTAAAAATCGAGTATTCATAAAATCAGGATATTTATGGAATAAAATCCAAGATTATATGAAACTCCCAATTTTTAGACAGAAGGATGTTGCCTTCTTTTTTTGAAAAAGATGCGGGCAAATTTTGGGGTATAACAAGCACAATATTGAATATATTGAATTTCTTATAAGTGTGTTTCTTGACATTCTTCAGTTTTCTTAAACAAATCTATGTCGTCCATTTAGTGCTTATCAACCCTCTAGAATCTACCATTAGCAATCCTCGTGAAACCTAAAACTTAAACGAACTTCCAACTTGGACGAATTTGATCTTCTACCTCCAAACGTTATCTTTCATTTTCAACACTCTATTTGTCCACTAAACCAAACTCGGAAATATCAATTCTTCCATAAATAAAACTCGAAAACATAATATCTTTATTAACAAATCTACGAATTCCATCATCTCTTCTTCAACTTGAATGAGACAAGGAAAGTATGGATTCAAGTTAGTAATGTTAGTTGTTCTTATTTTGTTGTTATTATTGTTCTTGTTTTTTTTTTGTTATCATTGTTTTTGTTCTTATTTCTTTTTTTATTATTATTGTTGTTGTTCTTGTGGCTGTTCTTTAGTATTCTTGTAGATGTTGTTGTTGTTGTTGTTCTTCTTCTTCTTCTTCTTCTTCTTCTTCTTCTTCTTCTTCTTCTTATTGTTATTGTTATTCCTGTTTTTGTTTTTATTGTTATTATTCTTGATGTTCTTGTTGTTATTCTTATTGTTCTTGCTGATGTTGTTATGGTACTACTACATTTTTTATTTATTAATCACATACAACAGTTTTCTAATTCAACTGTGGTTGTATGTAGCACGTACAACAAGGGTTGTTTAATTCAATTGCGGTTATATGTAGAACGTTATCCAGTTTACTACCACGTGCAATAGATCGTGATTCTAAATAACCCACTTACAACGACCCCCTACATTACAACGCCTGGTCCCGCGTGGTTATATATCTTTCCCAACTGTTGTTATATGCCTTTTCTATAGTAGAGTGGGTGGATTTGAAAACTAAAAAACCGTTGATGAGATCAATATTTTTGATGAACTGATAAGCTCAGAGTCTGGATTGGTAGATGTATTGGCAGGAAAAAGTTAGGAAGCTACGACTAAATTCTGGAAAAGCCTTCATTACAAGGAGAGAAATTTGAAGCAAAAGTATAGGGAGAATTGGTTGAATGGGGGAGACACAAATACAATTTTTTCATAAGTCAATGAAGTCAAGGTTACGGAGAAATACTTAGGTGGGAATTGACACACCTTTGGGCAAAATAGAATCGGTTGGAGGTATTAAAGTGGAAGTTAAACTTTTCTTTATGGAAAAACTTAAGGAATCCCTAATAAGAAGACTTGTACTAGATGGTATTCCCTTTAAAAATTTATCAATGGAGGAGGCGGATAATTTGGAGGTTTGTTTCATTATAGAGATGGTTGAGGAGGCGATGCAGATTTGCGACGCCGCAAATACCTTGGCCCAGACGGTTACAACTTTAGATTTTTGAGGAATTTTTAGAGTGTTATATCAACAGACATCTATAACTTCATAATGCCACAACAGGGCTAATCTTCCTAAGGCGAGAACAGCCTCTTTTCTGGCATTCATTCCTAAGGTTGAAAATACACAAAACCTTTGAGAGTTTAGACCCATAAGTTTAGTGGGGTGTTTGTATGAAATTATAGCCAATATTCTGTCTAATAGGTTGAAGAGGGTGATTCGCAAACTGGTGTCAAAGTCCCAATCTGCCTTTGCACCGGGTAGGCAGATTCAAGACAACATTGTGGTATTGAACGAACTTGTGGACCTGGCTAGAAGAAACAAAAGGAGTTGTCTAATTTTAAATGTCGATTTTGAGAAGGAGTAAGAAAATGTTAACTAGGGTTTTTTGTTTTATATCCTAAGGAGGCGTGGGTTCGGGTGAGGTGGTTGAGTTGGATTAAAGCACGTGTTTGTAACAGTTCTATGTCTGTCTTGGTTAGCAGTTGTCCAACAAAAGATTTTGTAACAAAGTAAGGGCTCGGGCAAGGGGATAAACTATTCCTTTTCCTCTTTATGTTAGTACCAAAAGGACTTGCTTAGATGATGTCGAAGGCTACAGGGTTCTAGGCTTTTAACGGGTTCAGAGTAAGTGATACCATGGCTTTCAAGTTACTGCGGTTCGTAGACGACACTGTCATAATTGGGTAAGGTAGTCAGAGCAACCTGTGGTGTAATAAATCGGTGTTGAGGGGATTCAAGATTGTGTCTGGTTTGCATATTAATTTTTATAAGAGTATTCTTTTGGGAATTCAAATGGAGGAGTCATTCTTGCAAGTAGCTTCAAATTTTCTATGTTGTAGACTTGGCAAGTTTCCATTTTCTTTCCTTGGAATTCTGCTGGGCTGTAATCATAGGCACCGGTACGTATGGAATTCGGTGGTTTCCAAGATGAGAAATAGAATGTCATCGTGGAAAAGCTGAATTTTTTTATCGGAGGTAGAATCACTTTTATTAATTTGGTCCCTAATGTGATCCTAGGTTATTTTCTGTCTTTCTAAAAGATTCCAAAGGATGTTTTAAAAGAGATGATTAGGCTACATTCAAAAAAATTGTGGGGTAAAGGTTTGAACAAGAAAGGAATCTCTTGGGTGAGTAGGGAGGAGGTTTTTGGAGCAAGGAGGGTAGTGGTTTGGGTATCAGAAGTGTGGAGGTATTCAATGTTTCACTGTTGAGCAAATGGAGATGGCGGTTTCTTGTTGAGAAATAAGCTCTTTGGAGACCTTTATTGATACATCGGTATGGTCCACTAGAGGAAAGTATGTTCAATGGTAGGTTTTTTTCGAGAGATAGTATAAATTATTTCTGGTCGAGAGACATCAAAATTGGTTCTTAGATGTAGGCATCGTAAGATTGGTTTACAAAGGGTGTCTCATGCAGGTTGGGTTCGGGCAGTAGAGCGTTATTTTGGAAAAATACATGGTGCGGATGTGATATTTTGTAGAATTCTTCCCCCTCCTTTTCCATGTAACTCAGAATTTGTGTGCAAATGTAAAAAAAAAAAAAAAGGGGGACTTCATGGAGGGTATGTGGTATTGGTTGTTTCACGTGGAGTTTATCGATCACGATGAGGGTATTATGGAGGAATTAATGGCATTGAGTGAAATTTTATCGCAAGTTGGCCCTATTAATGCAGGGGAAAAAGACGGTTACAGGTGGTTTGCTAACATCGGATGACTATTCTTAGTGCGAGAGTGCTATAAGGAAATGGAAAAGCTGGATTTTGCAGTAGTACATAGTGAAAAACAAAAGGAGGCGTTTTCAGTTCTATGGAAGTCGAAAGTTCCGTCGAAGATATTGGTCTTTGGTTGGAGATATTTGAAGGATAGAGTGGCAACAACAGAGTAATTATTGCACAGGGGAGTGCTACACAACATTGGGAAAGGTAAATGAAATTTCTATTTATCCGAGCTCAAATCTTTGGACCACTTATTATTAAACTATTTGTTAATTAGCTTCACCTACATTTTGTAGGTTTTAACAAAAGCAAATCAATGGATATTACTTGAACTTATAATAGTAAATATAATTAAGCATAAAGTAACAAGGTCTTGTTAACTTATGTCTTAAAGATAAGTTAAGAATATTATAATTAAAAAAATTGAGTTGAATAAAATATTATATAAAATTTCAAAAAATACACTGCACACATTTTCAAAAAATATCGCTACATATAATTAATTAACTTGTGTTTTTGAGACACATGTAATCCTTAATAAAAAAATTTATGCTCACTATATGTATTATGATAAGCTCAAAACGATCCTACTTTCTTTCTTATTCATTTTCTTTCTTCCATTCATTTTAAACTTTATTCTCACTTCTTTTAGTAATGATGAGTACAACTTTGAGTAAATTAGATTTCTTCCATTCATTTTAAACTTTATTCTCACTTCTTTTAGTAATGATGAGTACAACTTTGAGTAAATTAGATTACAAATTTGGTTAAGACAACACTAATTCACAATAATTATTGGATCTAATTAAACTTCTTTCATACTATTTTTTACTAGATTTTTTTTTCACGAATTAATAAATAAAAGAGGTTTCATTTTAAACAAAAATTAATTTTATGAACACAACAATAAATATATTATAAAAATTAAAGTAGTGATTCTTTGCATAGTATTTTGTTGTGGGGAGTCAGTGAAAAAAAAAACACATTTTGAACATGAGTTTGATAATACTATAATATATAAATATAAAAAAATTTAAAGTATGTTTTATTAGAAATTATTAGCTAGGAGAATAACGAGGAGTTTTAATTTTTCTTTTTTTGGAAGAGTTAGAAAATTAATAAGAGTTATTTAAAATAGTTAGGAGCACAATACATACATGTTGTATATGTTTTTGTAAAGTTCATATTAAATATATTTATCTTACATAATCTAATATTTAATTAGATAAAAAATGAAATTGAGGTATACGAACTTAATTGCTATAAATTGGAAAACATATTTAGATTAATAGTGATTATGTTTCAATCAAATTTATATTTTTAGTTACAATTCATCATAAAAAAGTTAGTTGAATTTTTTATGTGATTAAATAAAACAATGAATGTCTTTAAATTTGTTGGCTTTGCTGTGTTTTTTATTGATGATGATTATGCAAACTTTGTTGAAGTTCAAATGTTTATTGTTGGCTATGTTGTGTTTGTTGTCTTTGCACTAGTTCTTAGATTATGAACCACGTTTATCATTTATGCTAAAGGAAAGGAATCCAAAATTTGAAACATCACGTTGAAGGAAATTAAAGGAAAGGAATCCAAAGTTTGAAACATAATCTTGAAGGAAACTAAAGGAAAGGAATCCAAAGTGCTTTGATGTTGCCATATACCAACCCCACTACACTAATAAACATGATGTCTGCCAAACATAAACATAAGTAGCTGGAAAGCAAATAAGTAGTCCTACTCCACAGCCTTCACGTGCCATTATTCTCTTCAATAAAAAACCAAGCACAGATTATAATATGTAATGCTTAAGTTAGTATAAATAGGGAGAGAGATTTGTTATTCTTGCATCCTATCATTTGATTTTACAAACTCTTTGCTTGCTTGTTCATTTTCTGCCACCTAGAGTCATCTTTTTCTTTGTAAACAGATAAGATAATCAATCTGCCTGTTTATCTATGCTTACATAACCCGCGTATTGGTTAAAATTCACTTTTGGCTGCTCAGACAAGATAATCAGACTACCTAATCAGCCACAAGTGGATTTTACCGGTATTCTAGTTATGTAAGTATAGATGAAAGGCAAAGGAAGACAATTTTTTTATTATTTCGCAGAGGTGGAAGATCAAATGGAGGGTTAATTAATGATAAGTGCATTGTTATCACATTATTTACTGTATATTATTAAATAAATTTCTGGTCTTTTGCTAATATCTATATGTGGTTTGAAGGCACCGCATGAGTTTTCCTACCCACAAGAAGGGTAACCTATTTTCTTTTTTACTCATTTTGTATATATATGAATATATTCTTAAAATAAAAATATCTTGATGCATTTGATGTAGAAAATTTACAATTTTATTGTTTAGGTTGCAGGTTGAACAATAGAGTATGCGGCATACTCACATTTGTAGCGGTCAAGGGAGCTGGTCACTCTGTTTCCTACCCAGCAAATAAACAAAGAAAGCATCATAGAAATCTTAATTTAACCATTGTAAATGCGTGGTTATTATTTTCTTGTTTAAATACAATCTCGTCAAAATTGTGTTCATTTCTTAGTGGTTGGCTTTTGCGCAACAATTCAAAGTAAAAAAAGAAAAAATTAGTTTAACAATTATAAAAGTAGTATTAATTATTAATGATTCATCAAGCCACATGTAACAATTAAAAAGTCATGTCAGTTGAAAACATTTGGATAGTATGAAAAGGAGTAGCATATTGAATTGGGTGGTATATGGCTCAGTCGGTGGTTATTGACACGTATTGAATTTCGTGGCTATTGCTTACAACATGTCGTCATCAAGTAATGGAATGTTATGGAGTATTTTACTAAAATAGTATCCACAAATCTAATCCATCTTTGCAAAATTTAATACGTGCAGTTTTAATCAAGTAGAGCAGTGTGTGAACCTTTCATTTTATTGATTACATTAATTCAATGAGATAGATATCGTTACGGATTTGGATTTGTCATGCTACATTTTCTGCTTTGATCTAAAGGTTAGGATTTAGAGTTTAGGATTCTAATTTTGCTTCCTAAGAATTGGTACTTTCATTGTTAAGCATACTCATTTCCCTCATCTTTTACTATTCCGTTTTATCCTTATCATCCCAACACCATCTCTATCACAACCTCATTTCCATCTTTTTTATGAGAAATTTTTCCATCTTATTCCAGTGACATTTCTCTTATAACTCTATTCCAAAATTTATCTAACACCCATAGATATACTCCACATGTGTAACCTTTGTATACCATTGCAACAATGTCAAACTCGTTGGATTCATACTCACCCGTTTCCCCTAAAAAACAATTCAACACTCCATTCACAGTTAATTATCACCAACAACCTATAATATTTTCTCCGTATTCACAATCATGCAGTACCACCATAGCATCTCATTCATACACAGAGACACCCATTCCACAAACAAAAGATTTGCAAGAATTTTTTTCTGAAACATCCCAAGATACAAAGATGTTATCTCTATTTTTTATGGCAAAATTTAGTAGTAAGTTTTTTTAAATCATCTTTTATTAATTTTTTTTTGGAAGCCAAAGAAAGTTTCCATTAAAATAAGACACAGGCACAAGTTATGCCTGCAATGTACATCACAGTTCCACAAGATATTACATCTTCCACTCACTATTATCTCATGACATACATCAGTAACAGAAAAACATACCCATACCAGTCACATTTAACAGCCCATACACCAGTACAATGATCATACGCAGAGCTAAAATTACATCGAAAAATGAATAAAACCAATAGTTATGGACTAGAATAGAATGACCACAAGCTACAAAATGAAGCGGAATCCGAATAAAACCAGGCCAGAACCACTCCTATTCAGACACGCTGTCCGATTAGCCAACCAATGGTAGAAGTCGTAGCTGAAATCGGCCGCCTTGCTCTTTATCCATTTCCAAGATGATAGTTGAATCTCTTCAAAGATTGATGAGCTTACTTCTCCAGACACTATAAAAATATTCCTATTTTGATTCCTCCACAGAGCCCAAATGCTTGCAAACCAAATAACGCTAATCAACGCCGAAATGGTCTTTCCGCCGTTAATTAATCCCCGAAACTAGTACAAGTTCTGCAAAACGTTATTATGAAAAACAGAGGAGAGATTAAGCCATTTTAGGATCTCACTCGATGTCGAGAATGCTATCAGGCATTCGAAGAAAACGTGCGTAATATTCTCTTCCTTACCACAGCCAAAGGAATATGAATTTTGCGAATCAACTAAGATGCCTCTTTTGATAAGATTATCTCTTGTCGGAATTTTGTTCTGCAGAACCTTCCAAACAAAAGTCGATACCTTTAGAGGAACCAGTTTGTTCCAAGCGATTGCGTAGACCTTATCTTCATTATTTACTGCAACAGCACTATCTAGGATATGATAATAAGCTTCTTTAACAGAGTAATCAGCCCTGAACCATCTCCAGCTATCCATAAAGTTCTGTTTTAAAATGATACACCTCACTGTATCACGGATGTAATTTTCTGACTCTTGGTTTCCTTCGTCTAAGGGGACGGACCAGCTAGCAATCCACAATGTAACTCCTCTCTCACTTATTAAGGATTCAAATACTGCTGCTCATTTATCGACAGTTAAGACGGATAAGTTTGGATAAACTTCCTTCAACCTTTTCCCTCCCCACCAACGATAGGATATCTCGCAACCACAGTGAACTAAACATATCACCCTTTATTTTTAATACGTGTAGGCTTTATTTTTCTTCTTTCTATAAAGTCCCAAGAAAATAGAGCAGTTTCTAAATCTTTTATTTTCTATATTATGTTTTATAACTGAATGTATGATTAAAATTGAAATGCAACTAGTCTTTCATACACGTGAAATGCTAAATTAGTATTATGACCTATGAATGCTGCTTTATTTTAGAGAATTCAAAACTCTTTTAAAATTCTTATGTACCACAACACTACAAATTTATTTTCATAATCACTTTAAAGACAGAATAAAGAATATGTTCAGAAACTACTTAAGTTAAGTTAGGTACATTCCTTGGTTTGAATCATTCTGCATTAAAGTTGTATGATGACTGAATTCCTAATTTCAAAACCATATTCACTCCTATGAAAATATGGATTTCAAAATCCGATCCCTCACATAGATAAAAGAATCCAAATTTTTATACTAGTTATCCTTTCTGTCATTATGTTTATGTTTGCTATTTATAGGTACACACATGGTTGGAAGACTCAACATGTTTCAATATGTAGAAAGAGTGACGAATCATTGTGAGTTATTGGAGAATCATTTCGGGCCGTTAAGGCTTCATCTTCCCATGGTCGTGTATCTCAAGCAACTTAGTGATATTTAGTATACTTTTTCAATGTGATTTAATACAAAAACTAATAGAACATGATATATTTGAAAAAATGTGATAAAATTTATAGACTAAAAAGAAAATGTATAGAAAAATTGTTTGGTGTGATGCCCTCTACTTGGTGAGCGAGATCCCTAACAGGGCCAACTTCTATCTCACAATACTGGTTCAGCAAGCTAGCCGAACTATAAAACAAACAAAAATCACAATAATAAGGATCAAAGGGCTATTCTCTTAACAGTAAGTATTAGGACTAAGACATTCCCGGAGGTTCCTACAATTGAGAAAAAGTCTCCATCCAAACAGTCTGCCTCAAATTGTATACTAGAATCTTCATTAGCAGCATTGGGAGGTGTTGCAACATTACTATTAAGTGAATCAAATTAATTTTAATACAAAAACTATATGAGGAGTCTTAGAAGGTATTCACCTCTCTCTCTCTCTCTCTATCTCTCACTTATCTACATGAACAAACTCAAACAGAGTTATGGCTCAAACAAAGTTACTGCTCTCATTAATCTTGTTTCTATGCTTATTAATTTGGTCACGCTTATATGGCTCAAGAACTACTAATGGGTTCAAGGTTAAGCCAAAATATCAAAACAAGGGTCACCAACAGAGATTCATTTAGCATCAAAACACCCAACATTAAGAGATTTAAACCAACAAGAGCAAGAATCAAATCCTAATCACTACAATGAACCATAAAACCATATTTTAATGCTAGAGATGAAAGAACTGAAATTTGAATTTACCTATTGAGAGTGAGAAATAAACTCACTCAATGCCTTTTAAATACTGCAAGAAACCCTTCTGATTCTTACTCTCGAGCTTCAACACCGTGAAAATGATAGAAAGATGGCGACTGGAGCTTCTTCGTCGGAGAGAGCATTTGCAGGAAAAAAATGAAGAAATTCTAGAATTCTTGAATCGAGCTTGAACAATCGAAGAGAAACGGAGACAATCGAACATAATCGGTGATAGATGGTTGTGGTGTGGTGTTGTTCACGGAGTAGGGTTCTGACTCTGAGAGGAAAAGAACGTTAACACTGTTCGCGAAGTAGTGTTGTTCGTTTGTTTGTTAGTTTTGTTTAACAAAATTAATTTTAAATGGGCTACGCCAGCGCTTTTACTAAAGCGCTTTCATTCACCCCCTATAGCAGCGCTTTTAGTAAAGCGCTTTCATACCCCCCCTTTACCAGCGCTTTTACTAAAGCGCTTTCATACCCCCCCCCCCCCCCTTTACCAACGCTTTTATTAAAGCGCTTTCATAAATCAACCCTATAGCAGCGCCTTCAAAAAGCGCTTTCATAACCCCCTTTTACCAGCGCTTTTTTTTTCTTGTTTTTTAGTTTTGTTTTTAGCGAGCCCTATAGCAGCGCTTTTCCTAAAAGTGCTTTCGTAGATGCGCTGCTAAAAGACAAATTTGGCATAGTGGGAACAACGTAGTGTTTGATTGGCACTACTACAAAACGCGTAAACAACAACACCCAGCTTACCACGTCCGAAGGATCCACCGTGGTAGAATCTATTTAATTAGGCACTTACATTTTTTATATTTTATTAAAAGACCTACAACAACGATGTCTTAATACAACAGTTGTAGTATTTAGCGCATGGCCATGATTTCGAATCTTGTTGTTGTTGTTTTGTTGTTGCATTTTTTATATTCTATTAAAAGACATACAACAACGGTTGTTTATACAGGCGTTGTTGTAGGTAGCTCATGGTTAAGATCTGAAAGATCAATCTTATAAATGTTGTTATTTCTTTTGCCTGTAAATAGGATTGAGCCATCCTTTTGACTAACAGCTCTACATGTCATTTTATTAAAGATTATGTCATAACCATTGTCACTTAATTGACTTATGGATAATAAGTTATGAGCTAATCCATCTACTAAAAGAACATTAGTTATAGAGGGAGAATTACCAATACATATGGTTCCTGAGCCAATGATTTCTCCATTCTGATTCTCTCCAAACTTCACTTCTCCTCTAGATCTAACTTCCAGACTTTGTAACATAGACCTTCTTCTTGTCATGTGACATGAGCACCCAGAGTCCAGGTACCATGACATGTTTGTCTTTTGCGCTGTGAAGGAGATCTGCAACATGAATTATCTTATCCTTAGGTACCCACATTCTTTTGGGTCCTTTGGGGTTAGTCCTTCTCACATTCTGATTGAACTGAGATTTTACATAAGATTTACCAGAATGTGCAATAGAATGTTTCTTTGTATGTGTGATGTGGAAACTCTTAGTGTGTGATGTGTGTTTGATATCATGAGAATGACCATACTTAAACTGTTCATGCAGAGGTGTGTATTTAATGATCATTTCATCAACAGGTTCTACTCTGTATGGGATTTCTCCCTCAAAACCTATACCTATCCTTTTGTTTCCACTGACACCATAAATCATAGAGGCTAACTGGCTTCTGCCTATACCTCTAGATAAGAACTTTTTGAAGCTCAAGTCAAATTCTTTCAAAATATTGTTAGTGCTTGGAATAGACTTGTCTGAACTTGAAGATGTTTTTAGAGTTTCAACATCTTTAGTTAATTTTAAAACTTTTTCTTTTAGCTCAGAGTTTTCTATTTCAAATCTCTTAGTTTCCGATGCAAAAGACTCTTTGAGCTTTTTGTATTTGAGACTAAGTTTACTCTTGACTGCCAAAAGTTATGATAAGCTAGAAACTAAGTCTTCTATAGTAAGTTCAGAAAATACCTCTTCAGAGTCTGAATTAGAGGTAGATTCTTCTTCATCATCAACTGTTGCTATAAGTGCTATGTTGGCTTGCTCATCTTCAGAGTCTGACTCTTAATCAGATGAATCAGAGTCATCCCATGTAGCCATCATGCTTTTTTTCTTTTCAAAATTCTTTCTGGGTTTTTCCCTCTGAAGCTTAGGACATTCATTCTTGAAATATCCAGGCTCTTTACATTCATAGCACACTACTTTCTTCTTTCCAGATCTTCTGTGTTCAGAAGATTCTCCCTTTTCAGGTTTCTTGAAGTTCTTGAATCTTCTCTGCTTGCTCTTCCAGAGTTGATTCACCCTTTTGGACAGGAGAGACAGTTCATCTTCTTCTTCTGACTCTGACACCTTAGATCCTTCCTTTTCAGCCTGAAAAGTGTTAGCACAGTTTTTATTTTTAGATTTTAAAGAAGTGGACTTACCTTTCTTCTAAGGCTCATTTGCATCTAGCTCAATCTCATGACTCCTCAGAGCACTTATAAGCTCCTCAAGAGATACTTCATTCAAGTTCTTTGCAATCTTGAATGTTGTAACCATTTGTCCCCACCTTCTAGGTAGACTTCTGATTATCTTTTTAACATGATCAGCTTTTGTGTATCCCTTGTCAAGAACTCTCAATCCAGCAGTCAGAGTCTGGAATCTGGAGTACATTGCTTTAATGTTTTCTTCATCTTCCATCTTGAAGGCTTCATACTTCTGGATGAGAGCCAGAGCTTTTGTCTCCTTGACTTATTCATTTCCTTCACGAGTCATCTTTAGAGATTCAAAGATGTCATGAGCAGTTTCTCTATTTGTGATCTTCTCATACTCAGCATGTGAGATTGCATTTAACAGTATAGTTCTTGCTTTGTGGTGATTGTTGAACTCTTTCTTTTGACCATCACTCATAGCATGTGTGGTGAGCTTAACTCCTTGAGTAGATACTGGATGTGTGTAATCATCCAACAATATATCCCATAAATCACCATCTTGGCATAGAAAGTAACTTTCAAGTCTATCTTTCCAATATTCAAAGTTCTCACCATCAAAGACTGGTGGTCTATTGAATCCATTAAAGCTAGAGTTACCATTGTTGCTTTGTTCAGTAACAGTTGTTATTGGAGTAGAATTTGTCATAGCGTGTTTTTCTTCCTGAATCTTTTCTCTAACACGGTTAAGTGTTTGCACCTAGAACCGACGCTCTGATGCCAATTGAAGGAGTGAAAAACACTTAGAAAGGGGGAGATTGAATAAGGGTTGTTTCTGAAAATGGCAGATAAAAAATAATCACACAGATATTTTTATCCTGGTTCGTTGTTAACCAAAATACTCCAGTCCACCCCTTACAAAGTGATTTACCTCAACTGAGGATTTAATCCACTAATTATCCTTGATTACAAATGGTTCTCCACTTAGACAACTTCTAAGTCTTCTAGAGTATACAGATCACAACTTGATCACTCTAGGAATTTCCTTTTACAAAAGAAAACAATATTACAAGAGATTAAAGTGCTTCTTAATAAGCTATAATCACCAAGTGATTTTTCTCTCAAGATTAAGTTCTAACACTCACTAAGATATTACAAGTTGTGAGGTTGAAGATGAAGTTCTTTTCTGTTTTTGTGTGATAGCGTTTTGGCAGCGTAATGGTACTTAGAGCGAGAGTTGTTAGCTGCTTCCGCATCAGAACTTCTCTTATATAGGCAGTGAGAAATGTGACATTTGAGTAGCATTTAATGCTTTGCGTGAATAGTACACTTCTGCATTTAATGTTTCACTCTTTTGTCAACTACCTCGATCCATGCTTCAACTGCTTTTGCTGACTTTGCCTTTTATAGTTTCTAATGTTGCTTTTGTCAGTCAAACAGATTTGACGCTGTAGCCTTTTCATCTCGTAATTTCTATCCCCTTCTTATGGACCACAAAGCCCAAGAAGTCTCCAGCCTGCACAAGGAAAGCACATTTAAGGGGGTTCATCTTCAAGCCATGTTTCTTCATTCTTTCGAATGATTGGCGAAGATGATTGAGATGACTGTCACCTGAAATAGATTTTATGACAATGTCATCTATGTATACCTGCATAAAAGTTTCTACAAAATCATGAAATATAGAATTCATTGCTCTTTGATAAGTTGCCCCAACATTTTTCAAACCAAAAGGCATAACTACCCATTCAAGGGTGCTTATTGCCCCAGGACATCGAAAAGCTATTTTGGACACATCTTCTTCAGCAATGAAGATTTGGTTATATTCGGAATACCCATCTAACATACTTAGATATTCAAATCCTGCGGCTGGGTCTACTAACATCTCTGCCATAGGCATAGGATATTCATCTTTAGGGGTTGGTGCATTTAAATCACGAAAATCTCTACATACCCTTAAAGAACCATTCTTTTTAAAAACAAGTAATATATTGGCAATCCATTCGACATACCTTGTGGTCCTAATGAATTTGCAACGAATAAGCCTTTTGACTTCTGTTTTAATCTTCGAGAGAATTTATGGTGCAAATCTTCTTGGAGTTTCCTTGATGGGCTTCTTCCCTTCTTTTATTGGCAATCTCAATTCGACCAATTCTCTTTCCAAACCAAGCATCTCATCATAGTCCCAAGCGAAACAATCTTTATTCTCTTTTAGCAACGCAAGAACCTTTTTTTTAAGTCTGGTTCCAACTCTGCACTGATATACATGACCCTCTTTCAACTCCCGTCTCCAATATCTACTTCTTCGAGTGGGTCCTGAGACAACATCTTCACATTTGGCGCCATCGGGTCTTTTTCGAATCCTAAAGGTTCCTCATCGTAGATGGCGTCTAGCCTTTAACTTATCTGTTTACTTGAAACCTGTTCGTTAAAGATTTTGGCTTCGGGGGGTTTCGGAATAAAGTGCACCCCTGGGCCTAGTAATTCTGATTCTTTCCGTATGGCTTCAACAACCATGTTTGCTATTTCGGCCTCGAAATCCGCCTTTCTTTTACTCTCGGCTTTGTAAGCCGAAATCTTTTCGAAGAAGGATAACTCAGACATATTCAACATCTTTGTCCCAGCAAGTTGGTCGTGTTCCAGGTAATCCTTTGATATGCTTTGTTTCTTTGGGATCTCCCATTATTTCTCTATTCCATTGAAACCCACTAGGCTGAAGAGATAAATAATACAAAAAATTCTTATTTGGAGAATATATATTCTCTGCTTCCTGGCATGGTCTTACGTTGGCCAGGTTTTTGTCGAAGCTGGTTTTATTAACTTGATTTACTTTAGACCAGTAGTAGCTCTGGTCTCCTTGTATGTTCTCGACTATCCCATCTTCTCTCTAGATAGTCAGTCTTTGGTGCATTATTGAAGGCACAACAACCACTCCATGAATCCATTCTATACCTAACAGAAGGTTATAATTTGCCTTCGCTGGTATTACCATGAACTTGGTGGGCCTTGTGACTGAACCCACAGTAAGGTTCACTTGGATAAATCCTAAAGTGTGCCCCACTTTCTCTTCATAGTTAGATAGGACCATGTTATGTGGTTTTATATCTGTGTCGAACATCCTAATCCTCTTCAACATATATTAGGGCATTAAATTCACTGCAGCCCCACCATCAACGAGGACTTTTTTGATGCCCACAGTTCCAATCTTGGCTCTTATGTATAGGGGCTTCAGATGATTCCACATTCCTTGATCAGGCCTTTCGAAGAAAGCAATTTATTCTTCGACTGCACCGTTATTCAATACATAATAACATATTAGCCTATGTTTCTCCATTTCCTCTTCATCTGCCTCTTCGCACTCTTCGACTTCCGTCTCCTGATAATATTCATGAGGAAGGAATGACACGATGTTGCAGTTGAGATTTATGGTGAGACCCCATTAGAGTCAAAGTCATCTGTCATCATATCTTCTTCCTTCACTGGGCTGGATTGCGCTTTTTCATCAATCTTTTCCTTTTCTAAAATGAATAACTTGCGCCCGATAGGAGGTTTGTTTACTTTTGCCCCCTGCAGAGGAACTTTGCTGCTACTGGATTCTCCAACTTCTTTCGACCTCGACTCTTTTTTAGCTTTCTTCATCCTTTGATGTCTCCTCCATTGAGACCTGGACATTGGATTCTTTCCCTTATAGTTCTCGAGCTTGTACATCTCTCGATTGGAAGTCTGGAATTGCCTCCTGTATGCCATGGTTGTTCTTCCACCCTGGTCAAAGTTTCGCCACTTATTATTTCTTGTGCCAACTTGTATCCATCTGTCAACAGGTACCTCTGCTGGGAGTTTAAATGTCACCCTTCAAGCCTTTGGGTGAGGGCTGTCGGGTCTTTTTGATACTCCTCGATTATCGAAAACGTACATACTAGGATTGATTCCTTGCATGTCTCAACCAGTGGAGAACGACACTCTTTCGAACATTTCGCCACCTGGCTATCATAAACTGCCCCACACCTGGGATACATGACGATTTCAGATTCCACTTTGTGGCAGCGAACCAGAAAACTTAAAAGGCTTTCACCAGGCCTTGGGTAAACCTTCAACAACTGGTTCTCCTGTCTCCAGTGTCCTTGTGTCTTGATCCACTGGGCCCTTTCGTAGTTTGCTTGGACCCTTCGAATCAGCATGATCGAGCATCTTAGACACATCAGCATTCTTCTCATGGCACCTCCAGAGGTAATCCTTCAGACTCTTATTTGCCCTTGGATTTCCATAGTTCCCTTTCTCCTTCTCCCTTACCAGACATCTTTCCACTTCTTCAATCTCAGACAAAGGTTGTCCAACATTCACCATGTTGACTCCTGCTGGAGAAGCCTCTGAAATGCTTATTTTCTGGAGTTTCAACCTAAGGTCCTTAGAAGCCTCACTTGTTTTCTCTGAAAGACCTTCGGTGGTCTTTGACTCAAACGAACCTCCAACTTCAGTATTGAAGATCACGATGTTACTTAGGCTTTCAATAGCCTGCTTTATTGTCGAGACCTTCTCCCACTCTTTGATATCAGCCTCAGTCACATCCACCATGTTAATATCAACAGGTTCAACATAGTTGGTGTCAGCGACATTGAGGGGATCAACATCGACCTTCATGTTATTTCTTCCCTTGTCAGCAAACTTCAAACGACCATCCTTGATATCATTTTGAATCAGATCCCTGAAAAGAAAACATTGTGAGGTTTTATGGCCCAAAAACCCATGATATTTATAGAAACCTCTTTTCTTATGTTGTTCTAACGGAGGAATTTTAGAATTAGGAGGTACTGTCATCTGGCCATCTTTTACTAACAGATCAAAAATTTCATCAGACTTGGTGACGTCGAAAGTATATGTTTTCTTAGGGAATTTGTCATTCCTGTCTGCTTCGACAGGTTTTTTTCCATTGGAAGGGTGAGCAATTTACAAGAATATGAGGGTGCCTCTTTCAATTCAGCCAAATCTATTTCGACTTCGTCAAAGCCATATGAGTCGTCGAAGGCTTCAACTTCGACATCTTTAGCCTCAATATAGGCTATTCTTTCTTTCTTGTAATTTTTATTTGCTCTGGCCTTTTCAGCTTTCAGTCATTCGACTTGTCGAACCCTATCTACCAAATGGGCCATATCTCTCAAATACTGGGTATCTAGCTTCTTTTGAATTGAATAGTCCATGCCACCTGCGGCCATTTCGACCAATTCATGTTCAGGTACTACTATGAAACATCTTGATTTCAATAAACATAACCTATTCAAATAATCATCTGTAGGCTCTGTGAAATTCCTCTTAATGCTAGCCAATTCTTTCAAACTAATCTTGGTTTGTCCCATGTAAAATTACTCGTGGAACATTCTCTCCAGATGAGCCCAAGTATCTATGGAATTTGGAGGTAAGGTGGTGAACCATGTAAAAGAATTTTTTTTGTCAGAGAACTAGGGAAGTATTTGATTCTCAAATTCTCGCTATTTGCTAAATCATCTGCCTCTGTCAAATATCGGGCTATGTGTTCCATAGTCGATTCACTAGTGTCCCCTGAAAACTTTGTAAATTTGGGTACTTTGGTACCTCTTTGTAATTCAGTTTGTAGGATATAATCTGCTACAAGAGAGGTGTAGTTGGGACGTCGAAGTCCAGTGTTAAGGCCGTTATTGGCCATAATCCTCTCAATCAGGGTTGTTAAGTTATTTTCCGTCGCCATGTTATCTCGCCTAACCCTGCTAATTACTTCGTCTGCATTTTTCTCCATATTAACCACAACTACCCCAGGCTATTCTTTAAGAATTTCTTGTCGAATAGCGTTGGTTCTCCGGGTTTGTTGTTCCAACCCTGCCCCCGTCCTTTCGTCAGGCCTTTGTTTAGGTGGTCGAACTGGTTCTAGAACTGGTTCTATGACTAGTACGTCCCCCCGGATTACAACCTGGTTGCCTCTGCGTCAAGTAGAAGTTTGAGGGGCTCCTAAAAAATATGCTATATGCCCCATTTGTGTGGACAGTCGTTGGTATGTTTCAACATTATCTTGGTTAGTCCTATTAAGATTTGTTATTAAGGGAGAAAAATTGAGCTCATTTCTCTGGCAAGTACACAAACCATATCATGGTTGCTTGCATCCATTTCTTTCCTAAATGTCGCTTGATTATTGGTAGTTAATGTAGGCATTTGTCTCGACGGACCTTGATTTTGTACACTTCGACCAACCTAACCTACATTTGGCAAAAAAAGTCGCCGTAATAGGTTGTGTGTAAGTAGGTCCGCCACCCTGAAGTCCTGTCATATAGGATGCTGGTATTCCATAAGATTGTGGGTTCCAAGGCCTATAACCTTCGAATACTGTTGGTATGGGGGTGAATGGTGGTCCCTGACCTGTAAAATTTGTCGAAAACGGCGGAACTTCTATTGTACTCGTGATGGGGGGAACTGTGGTCGAACTAAGTACTGGTATCGTCCCTATGGACATCAACGTTGATTTGGGCATGGCCTGAGAAATACTTACGGCCGCGGACCATGTGGATGTAGGTATAGCCTGTGATTCTGGCGTAGAAGTTGAGACATTCATTGCACTTGCATCAACTGTACCTGACCCATGTAGGGGATCTTGAGTTCCCTATTCGCTGGTTGAATTAACCATTTTCTTTTTGTATTTACGTTTAGGAACTGGTTGTGAATTATTGGTAGATTTACCACTCCTAAGGTTCATACAAGGTTTTAATGTACTCTAAACCAATAAGTCAAAACAAAAACACTTAAATTACAACTCTTGACACCGTCCCACTGGGCGTGCCAATTTGTTTACGGTGATTTCCGGTAAACAACCGCTAGTCCTCCAAACTATGAATATACTTTGGTTACTCACAGGATCGACTAGATTGATCGTAGGACATGTGTCGAAAAGTTATCTTTTATGATGATTTGATTCATACTCTCTGAGTTTTAGTTTTCTTTAATGAAATAATCCCAATCTATGAATGACTATAAAGTAAAAACTAGACAAAATGTAACAAAATAAATTGTAAAGAGTAAATTGAAATTGGTTAGATAATAAACATAAATGACTTCGACAGAAATGTAAAGGAATTTAATCTGCAAATGTAAAAGATTCGACGAGAAAATAAAGGAATGTTAAAATACTTCGTTCTTGTAAAGGAAAGACAAATATATTAAAGGTAATGGTGTTACACGTACATTTCTCAGCGAAAACTCTTTCTCTAACGCTTGATACTTGAATGATTTGTACAAAATGAACACACTTGGATCCTACCACTAAGACCCTTATTTATACTAATTCGACCCTAACGGTCCTACTATAACAAAATGCCACATTGCTCGCTTGCATGCACTTCGAATTCCTGGGGCTCCACATGTCCTCCTTGATTCAAACAAAACTTTTCAAATTTCAAATCTTCCCGCTCGAACCTTCTTCGACTCGCAGCAACGTGTCCTTTATGAGAATATATAAAATACCTTAAGTTTCTCCGACTTTTATGTTTCGAAGGCCACTTAAGGTTTCGAAGGTCACTTATTCCAATTCAGCTTCAATTTATGAACCTTCATGATATATAACAATCTCAAAAATTTCCATTCAAATCCATTCTTCTTATGAGACCTATATCTTCGAAGAATATAAATCTTATTCGAAATCTCCAGTTAACACCACTACAAGACCACTACAATTGTTGCATATGATCTCGGCATTTTGGATGAACATAATATCTAAATATAGTCAAAAGAATGTTTTATAATTTAAGGTACACATGTCATATATTATTTATTTTAATCTTCTTTCACAATTTAATTTATGAAAATAAGATATAATATGGTTTAATTTATTCTTATATACAAATACATGCTCAAGAATGCTTAAACATGTTGTCTTAATATTGTTATGATTAAATGCATCAAAACATGTTGTCAACCTAGGATATGTTATGTTATTTAAAAAATTTGTATGTTGTAATCGATTGCTTAATAATGCAAATCGATTGCATACTGAAGTAGTGGGTTCTGATTTAAGTTTTCATGTTTTTTCTTTGATATAAATCGATTTCACCTTTGTGCAAATCGATTGGTCGCTGTTTGTTTTTAAGTTTTTACTTTCTGTTTGTTGTGTAAATCGATTGCATTAGGTATGCAAATTGATTGGATGTTGTTTGTTTTTTAAATTTACGTTTTTTATCTGTATGCAAATCGATTGCACCTGCTGTGCAAATTGATTGCACCTGCTACGATTTACTTTTATGACTGCTTTAATGTTGATCAGAATCATTATTTATTTTCCACCCACTCTTCAACCAACCCTTCCACCTATCTTTGATCAATCAAAATCAGTCAAACCTCTTTATTACCCACTCATAACTCTACACTTTCCAACCTTATCTCATAAAAATCTCTCTACCCCATAAAAATTTTATTACTCCATTATCTCTTAAAACCTAATATAAGTTAGTTTCGAAAATCACTTTTCTTCACACCCATTAGCCAAATCCGAAAATTACGCACTAAAACCCTAAGTTTCTCCACAACAAAGTCTTCCTTCAACCTTCCTATCATTCACCCATGGCTTCAAGACAAAAGAGAAATGTTTATGCCTCTGAAAAAGGAAAGAAGATGGCTTCCTCATCCTCCATGGAAACCCCACTACTCTTCCAACATCTCACGGAGGAGCAAGAAGAAAGGTTTAGGAAATACTATCAAAGGATGAGTGTTCTAACTCCCAAATATGGTATTCTCTCCACTTTTCCTATAGAATGTTTTAATTTTCAGAATAAGTTAACTTCATTGGGCTTAGATTCTTTCATTTCCCCATACGGACCATATTATTCGGATTTAGTTAAGATGTTCTTCAATAATATAGTGACAACATATGGAAAATTTGTTACTTACATTAATGGGCAAAGATTATACTTGAATGCCAAAATTCTTGGAAAAATTTTAAGCATTCCTTATACAGGTAGTGTGTTGTATGATCCTGAGGATGAAGATTGGACTAATTATGTCAAAAGAGATTTTTACTATAGTATTGGTAGGATGATCGAAATTGAATTTTATGAGAAACGAGTGAAGGTGCTTGGTGGAGTAAAACCATCTAGAGGCTCTTGGTCTGCCGGAATTCTTAACATTGATGATGGGTTGTTTCACTATTTTTTGGTATATGTCTTATTTCCAAGAGCTGGAAATCATTGCACTATCATGGATCTTGAAATGCAAGTGTTGTATGCTGTCAAGAATAACATCAATATCAATTGGGCTCGAATTATTTTGATTCACATGCTATCCTTTAACCACAAATCCAAATACTTACGGTATGCTTGGATGATTACGCGCATCTTGGAACATTTCAAGTTTAACTTTGATGGTTTTGAGTATAGTTTGATGGATGGAAAGGTTAATAAAATTTCTATTAAGAATGTTGATGCACAGATGTGTGTTCTATACAATCCGAAAACAAAAACTATTACTTACATTGGTGAAGATGACATAGAAAGTGAAGGAAATGGGCAAGAGGTTGAAGGTGGTGAAGAAGATGTTCGTCCTTCACATGGTTCAAGTGGTCCAAGCAACCAAGAACTCTATGATTTCATGACTACACAATTTACAACTCTCAACACCTCCATCAACAACCAATAGAATTCCATCAATGAATCAACTACAAATCGGATTAATGATTTTAGCAATGATGTGAATCAACAATTTTCTTACCTTTACACACATCTTCACATTCCACCGTATGATCTGAATAACCCAGCCGCCCCTACTCCAATAGTTCCACCTATTCAAACTCATTTTCCCTACCAAGGACCAAACTTCTTCAACAAAAACAAAACCAACAATGAGATGGACCAATCTTGATGTGTTTTTAGTTATGTCTCTCAATTTATTGTTTTATTAGTTTTCTTTGTTGCTTTTATTATCATGTCATGTTATGTTGTATTTGTTCACGCTTTATGTAAGTTACTTGGTACCATAACCTTATTTGAATTCTTATATTTCTATTTGAGTGCATGAATGATTAACTTTTAATGACTTATATTATGGTAATTGGTATATTACTGTTTCAACTTTCACTCTTTTATTTGTGTGCTTTAAAAAACAATTACTATCTTTCACCCATCTTTCCCTTCTTTTTGATAATGTCAAAGGGGGAGAAAGGTTTTATGCTTGTATATTTGTATTTTTATCAATTTCCTAAGGTTCAAATGATGCAAAAATTTCTTCAAGATGATCAAATAAACATAAATTGTATAAGCTCACACATTTAGGGGGAGCTATACATCTTAGGGGGAGAAATTTTCCAGAAATTAGAAAGCATCAATAAAGATTGTTTGTCATCATCAAAAAGGGGGAGAATGTAAATTCAAGCTTCTCAATGAAATACTTTGTTTTGATGAAGACAAATATCTAAGAATCAAGAAGACAAGGATGTTATTCAGACATAAAGCATTCTAGTCAAGACTATGGTTCAAGCATTAAAAAGAAGGTATAACAATAACTCTCACAAAATACTTAAGTCTTAGTTGCTCAAAACATCAAAAATCATTATTTACCTTTGCTATAACCATAACACAAAAGACTTAGACAAAAATTCCTTTTTTCATTATGTGCAATCGATTGCACATTTCAAGCAATCGATTGCTCCCTCTTCCAGTAGCCAAAAATTGTCTCTGCCTTACCATGAAATCTATTTTCATTTTGAAGCAATCAATTGCTTACTGAATTTTTTCTATATCAGCTTCTCTTTTTGCTTGTGCAATCGATTTTCACTTTAAAGCAATCGATTTGCACTGAAGGTTTTTTTTTAATTTTATGACTGTTAGAGACTGTGCAATCGATTTGCACATAGATGCAATCGATTACTTGTTGGACGTTTTTGAAAAATAACACCTTTTCATAGCACCCACTCACACACCTTTTCATTCAAACCTTTCCTTTAATCTTGGCAATGGTTCATGATTAAAATGCAGAAACTTATGATGTTTCTTAGGGGTGTTATGAACATCTATAAATACTTAAAATTTCAAATTCATTCCTTACCTCTTCCAATAAAACTCTTATAAATTTTCAAAATTCATTTCTTACATTCTTCAACCTTTACTCAAGATTTCTTGTGCATACTTTCAGATTATCCAGAATAGAAAAATCTTGAGCAATCTATTACTTAAGAATTGAGAATTATTGTTTGGAAAGGAAGATCAATTTATTTGATACATCACTTAAAGTGATCACTATTATTCAAATATCTATTCAAAAGGTTCTTGTTATATTCATATCTTATTTTTCAGGATTTTTGAAAATAAGATTCTTATTGACTTGCTTTCTAGGATTGTTAGAAGCAACGATTACTTGATTAAGGAGAGGATTATTCTCATAATCATTTGGATTGATCAAGGAGAGGATTGTTCTCTTGATCATTTCTTAGTCAATCACAAGAGGATTGTTCTTTGTGGATTGCATAGTGTCGCGGTGAAAAATCGTATCTTTTTCGGGATGAGACACCTGATGCCTTCTTTGGGCTCGAGTGCTCAAAAAAATGATTTTTCTTTTGTTCCGACCAAACTTTTTATTGTTTCCAAAGTTGGAAAAGGAAAAAAGTTGCAATAACCTTAAAAGTGGGGGAGAGATCTTGAGTAAGAGGGTTGGTTATACGAAGGGAAGGTATTAGCACCCAACGTATCTATAGTACTCTATAGGTTTCTTTGCTATGTTTTTCATTCTATGTTATGGTGGAGGTTCTTGTTAAATAGGTGGGACCTAAGGTGTTTGTTTGATTATGCTCGCAAAGATCATCGCGATCCTCTGCATACATATCCCTTAGAGGGAATCAGAGCATCTGTAGCTTGAGGTCTACGGGTGCTAAGGTTTGAGTGGTTTGAGGGAGAAGTTTTGCTCGCCAAGGATACGACCTTGTGCCTACGTATTCTCCAAGGGATGTTGAGAAAGTCAGAGCAATCGTAGTTCCCACTTATGCTAGTGGAAGCAAAGGATAAGAGACAAATGTCATCTTAATGTTCGATGTATCTAATCTATATCATCACATACATCTGTTTGATTTTTGTTTGAAAATCTTTTCATTATAAGCCCTGGGTTGTGCCACTTATGGTGCTTAGAATAATAAAGATGTTTTTTAGCCAGCCTTGTGGCAAAAAATTTCAATGAAGTCAGCCTTGTGACAAAAAGTTTTGATTAATTAGCCAGCCTTGTGGCAAAAGTTTCAATGAAGTCAGCCTTGTGACAAAAACTTTGATTAATCAGCCAGTATGGTGGCAAAAAGGTTTGATTGATTAGCTAGCCTTGTGGCAAAAAGAGTTTGATTGATTGATTGTTTTTGATGATATAGAAGAGATACTCCTATCATAGAGATGATAAATGTCTAATCTCCTAGGGTATTTGTTTTGGATATTGGGGATGCTTATAAGAAGCCCGTGGGTCCTTGTACGAAGCCCAAGAGGAGGCTATCTGAGGGTCCTTGCATTGTAAGCCCAAGAGGAGGCTATAGGAGGGACAATCGAGGGTCCTTGCATTGTAAGCCCAAGAGGAGGCTACGGGAGGGACAAGTCGTTTGTACAAAGCCCAAGAGGAGGCATGGTATAGTTGGTTTGAGCTCTTAGAGCGATTTCACCGGGAAACCATACTCTATGTCCTAACCTAAACTAGGGAGATTCTTTGCATGAAGCCCAATAGGAGGCTATGAGGAACCTAGTGTTGTACTAAGTTAAACAAGTATATATAACATGAACAAACACATGAACAAGTATGAACAAACATGGACAAACATGAACAAGTATGAACAATTACATATATGTCAAAGTGTGTGTATATAATGGAGTTTATGAAGGAAATATACCTGTAAGCATGATCCATTTGTATACACGGGGCTCGGGACTTATACTCGGGGAGAGGCCTACTTGAGTTTATTCAAGGCTATGTAAACAAGTATTTACAAAAGGGCTTGGGACTTATACCTACATGGAGGCCCATGGTATTTTTGGGAAGATTTAAAGAAAACCTTCATTTTTGATTTGTTATTCAAAGTTAAAAATCAAATTGATCGAGGTACGTACAAAAAGGTATATGTACAATGAAATACCTAATTTCATGTAAAGGAATGGTACTTATACCTATGTGGAGGCCCATGTTTTATTTTATAAAACATAGTTGCTTGTTTTGTTAAAAGATGCGTCGTTTGAAAAACTGTTTGAAAGTTTGTTTTGAAAGAAGTTTTTTTGTTGTTTTTTTAAAGAAAAACTGTACAAAGAAAAAGGAAAGGGACTTACACTCTCTAATATTCGAGAGGCCCAGATTGATTGAAGAGAAACCCTAATTTTGATCTTGTTATTCGAGGGTTTAAATCAATTTGGTCGAAGTATAAAAGATAGGTATATATACAATGAAAAACCTAAATTTATACAAAGGAATAGGGCTTATACCATAAGGGATTCCCAAGAGGTTTTGAAAATCAATTGATTAATCCAAAAATATTTAATCAAGAGTTTTTGAAAGGAGAACCAAAAAGAAATGGTTTTGAAAGCGATTTGTTTTGAAAAACGACGATCGTTTGTTTTGAAGTTTTGAAAGAAATCAACTTAATTAAGAAAAAACACAAAGATTGTACTTAATTAATACCTAAATGATTAGGGTTTGATTAAAATATTTACAAGTGATTAGGTTTGAAAAATCAAGTGAAAAAACAATATTTAAAGTATTAAAAACACTTAAAAACATGTCATTTTAAACCTAATTAAAAATGTATTAAATAAATATTTTTTTTGATTTTTTTGGATATTCATAAAATATATATATTAAACAAAGAGTGTGCAAAAAATGAAGTAAAAATGAATTAATTTGATAGGTTAAAATAATTGAAGAAGTTGTGAAGAAAAATGAAGAAAAATAGTGATAAAAAAGAGGTTTTGGTCCCTAAGGGTGTTGAACCCACGACCTGGAGGTTACCACTCAAAAACTTAGCCAGCTGGACCACGCGCGTGGTCTGTTTAACATTTGCAATGAACAGATTATATTATAAACTCATTTTTCAAATTTCCTTCGCAAAAAATGGCGCCAAGAACACCATCCCCATTTGAATTTGAATTTTCTGAAAACTGGACCAAATTGATCAAGTGAAGGGTCTATCTCACTCGGTTTTTCACAAGGATCATGATGGTGCCCTCATAATTCATTTATTTTTGCCCTAAGGTGATCAATTTTGTGATGAACACGTAGAACCCTAATATGACAAATCATTGTGAAATCGTGTATGGTCATGATATGATGCAATTGATTGAGGGTTAATGATCCTCATAGGTGCAAAAACAAGATGGTATGTCCATATTTCATTTATGATGCGTGTATGATAGAGTTTGAAGTTCAAGAGAGCTTACCTTAAAAATGCCAAAACTGAGAATCGAATTCTGCAAATGAGAGGCTCCAGATGTTGTTTCTTGATCTGAACAGCTTCAATGGACCTTATGGAACATGTCTGGATGCTTGGAATGAACTGAAAACCTCTGGATCAATTGGTGATACCCGATCTGCAGTAGGGCTCAAGTGAGGATCGAGCTTGGTGATTTTGGAGTTACAGGTCAGGGATGATGATTGGGATAGCTCATATATGGTATATGGGATGTGTTTGGATGATTAACTTGGACAGAAATGAGCTAGAATGAAAATTGGCATGATAAGACTAGTGTTATGCATATTTGGGAAGTGAGGTAGTGATTCTGAGATTTAGGTGTTTTTGGGGTATGTGAGTGAATCAAACAACTTCCATATGATGTTTAGGAAGTGTTAGAAGCAACACTTTGCTCAGAAATTGCAAGAGATGAAAATTGCAATTCTTCCTCTTTGAAACTCATGAAACTTGCAACTTAAGAAAGAAGAGAGAAAACCTATGATTATGAGGTTTTGGTGTGATTTGAAGAGTGGAAATGATCTCTATTTATAGGCCAAGAATTCTGAATGCAGAGCTTTGCAAGTTGATCAAAGAATGGTGATTTGGCATTTGGAGATAAAATGGAATCTTTACATTTAATGCATAATGGTTAAAGTGACTAAACCATGGTTAAATTTCCAAGCTTCTTATCTCCTTCCATTATGATCTTCAAATCAGAAAATATCTCTCAATTATTGCCTCTATGCATCATTACTTGGATCATAGACCATATAGATTTGAAACGTAGTGAAAATGGCTTGGAATTTCATGCATAATGACCTCTAATGACAAAATTCAAAACCATAGCTATGCTCCATATTTTTTCATGCTCTTGGACATTTTGGATAGATCATGTTATACAATTCAAAACCCTAGTTGAAAGTTTCTTCAAGACCTTTAAGGAAATGGGTGAAAAAGATCCATGAACTTTTAAGAAAATGAGATTTTAAGTGAAATTTTCAAAAGATGCCAACTTTGAAGCTCCATATCTCTTAAATGGTTGATCTTTTGGAAAATAATTTTATGTGACAAAGTTGCTTATTGTATCAAAATCTACAACTTTCATGTTGGAAGTTTTTTCCAGTTTGTAGGTGAAATTTTGAGTTATTCCCTTCCAAAGTTTGGAAAAAACCATTGAAAAACACTTAGAAATTTTTCTAAGTATAAAAGTCAAACTTTTGACTTTTTGATTCTTGATTGATTTTATTGATTTTTCTTGATGAAATGACTTTATATATCATATATTGATGATTCAAAACTTCAAAAGTCATGGTTGACCAAAATTCCCCAAAAGTCAATGGTGATCTTGTATAGTTGACTTTTTCAGACGAATCGCGTTTCTGGAGATTTCAAATGAACCAGGCTATCCTCACCAAATGAGTGGTATGAATGGATCACATTGAGTTATTGGAGGGTCTTGAGCCATAGATTAAGTTGTGGCATTGTTAGCTGAAGATTTCGTTGAACAAATATATGTGCTTCGAAGGAGTGTATGATCGAAGGCAAGGTGGTTACTGATGACCATCTCTGAGAAATATAAAATGGCTACTGATGGCCATGTTTCGATAGTAAAAAATGTCTAAGTTTTTTATGAAGATGATGGCTACTGAAAGCTATTGGAAGGACATATCCTCGAAGACTTAGACAAAATTTATGAATTTGCTTAAGTATTATTATTTAGCGTGTTTGTTAGTAAGTGTTATTAACATACTGCCACGCGTCGAAGATGGACTCAGGCGGGAAGATTTGAAATTCGAAGATAGTTGCGTAACTGCTTATTCACAGATGTCATCGCTGGAAGTTCTTATGAGAAACGTGGCAGCGGATTAGCATAGGGCCGTTATGGTCGAAACTAGTATAAATAGGAGTTTTTATGATAGAATTCCGTGTGTTCATTTTGTACAAATCACTCACATATTTACTCAAGTATCAAGCGTTAACGAGAACGAGTTCGCTGAGAAAATGTACGTATGACACCACCATCTTAATACATGAGTATTATCTTTTATTGCTTTTCGTTTTCGAATATCTTTAAATTCTTGCATTCTACTTACTTCTTGTCATTTACATTACTGTATCTTTACTTTCATGTTATTTACTTTCATGTTATTTACTTTCATGTTATTTACTTTCATGTTATTTACTTTCAAGATCTTTAACAGTTTTATGTTTTAAGATTCTTTTTAACAGAATTGCATGTTACGTTATCTGCGTTGTTTACATTTTAAAGTCATAATCACATATAATCAAGTCATCACTAAAAGTGTATGTTTTCAATCGAATAACATTTGTCGAAGACAACGAATCATGAACATGGTTCTAAAGAATATTGATAACAATCTAATTGACTATGTGTCCTAGGATCAATCTAGTCGATCCTGCGAGTAACCAAATCATATTTATTATAGTTTGGAGGACTAGCGGTTGTTTACCGGAAATCACCGTAAACAAATTGGCACGCCCAGTGAGACAGTGTCGAACGGATTGTTTTAATCAATTGCTTTGTTTTGTCTAGACAATATCAAGACCTTGTATGAACCTTAGGAACGGTAAATTAACAAACAGTGCACAACCGGTTCCCAAACGAAGGTACAACAAGAAAATGGTTGTTACAGCCAGTGCAGGGGGTGATCAAGATCCCTCACAAAGCACAGGATCAGGAGCGGCAAATTCGAATTCCCCTCAAGGAACAAGGGATACAACGGGTCCAAATGGATCGAGACCTGCAGATAATTCCCAGTCGGTGCCTGAGAATAATACAGGACTTTCAGGGACTTTGCCAGTTTCAGTGTCAACAACTGCACCTTCGACCACGAGTGCAGAGGAAGTATTACCGTTTCCCTCAACAAATGCTGCAAATAACTTGTCTAGTCAAGGCACGAATTCAACTTTCGAATGGAGGCCAAATCCT